>NW_024070208.1:11500082-11660059 GCF_014754425.2 Oryx dammah
GGGAGCTCTGCTCAGATGTGGGGGGGATGGCATCACTCCCAGGGAGCCCCGGCTCAGATGGGGCGTGGCATCACTCCCGGGGAGCTCTGCTCAGCGCACCACCAGCAGGAACACTACGGTGCCACAACACGATCCCTGCGCGGGCTGTTGGGTGCCCTGTTCTCCCGCTTGGTTTCAAGCTGACCCCGTTTGGTGCAGCGCTGCTGATTCCCCCAGTGTTTCCTGGGAGATGAGACATAAGTGTGCCCTTTGGGGAGGCCCTCCAGAATCCCGGCCAAACTGGATGTCAATCTCAGGCTCTCCCACTGGAAAAACTGTAGGCACAGGGGTACGCTGTCTGTGTGGCGCTGTACCAGGCTGGGAGAGTGGTGGTCAAAGGGAAACCACTCTTCACACCCTCCTAATGTGGCCTTGCTCAGTTTTGTTGTTCAAAGGGTTCTTCATCCTCCCTGCTGGGACCTAGAATTTTCACACAGCTTTTTTTTTTTTTTTTTGCTGCATCACACAGCTTGTGGGATCTTAGTTCCCCCACCAGGGATGGAACCCAAGTTCCCAGCAGTCAAAGGGCTGAGTCCTAACCACTGGACCACCAGGGAGGTCCCCACACAAGTGTTCTTACCTGGATAGTTGCTTGTTGATTTTTCTGTGAGAGAGTCTAAAACCTGGGGGCCCTTAATCTGCCCTCTTGCTTTTGAAGAGAAAATAACAATATTGATTGAAAATAAGATGTAATTATCTTTCCACTCAGGAAAAAAACTAAAGAAAAAATAAAAGAAAGCTTTCTTCACAGAAGAATAGCAGCTTGTAAACATAGAGTCAGGCAATAATAGTGGAATGTAAAACCAGGAGCTGAACAGCTTGGGGTAAATGTTCATTGTTGGAAAACAATAACACTTAAGTTCAGCATCTTTGAAATAAGCAATGTTTATTACCCTATAGTTTCTGCCGCCCCCCGGAAACCTCAGAAAGATTTAGGTGGGTTTCCCTAGCTCCCTGTTTCTCATAAGGTCGTAACAAGCTGTAGGCCAGGGGTGTGGTCATCTCCAAACGCCACTTGCACTGCAGAATCTGCTCTTTCTCAAAATTATTATTAGGTTTCAGTTTCCTAAATATTGTTGGAGTGAGGGCCCTAGATTCTGCCCATTCCGTGCCATCCCAGTATGGAAGGAGAGACAAAGGGAGAAGGAGAGAAAGAGAGATGGAGCCCACGTCACACTTTTCCCCATAACCTGATCTTGGGAGGGATGTCTTGCTGTCACCGTCATATTCTTCTGTTAGAAGAAGAGATTTATTACAAGGAATGGATTAAATGAATGTAGAGGCTGAGAGATCTCATGAGCTGCTGTGTATAAAGCTAAAGAGCCAGGAAAGCTAGTGGTGCAGTTCAAGGCAGAGTCCAAAGACGAAAAAGAAGCTCTCGTGGCACAGATCCCAGCCAGAAGGCAGGAGAAGATCGATGCCTAAATTCAGCCACACAGAGTGAATTCTCTCTTCCTCTGCTGTTTTTTGTTCTGTTCTGGCCATTAGTGGATTGGATGATACTTACCCAGGTGGCAGGCTACCCTGCTGGCTCAGCTGGTAAAGAATCTGCCTGTGATGCAGGAGACCTGGGTTCAATCCCTGGGGAAGGATGATCCCCTGGAGAAGGGAATGGCAACCCCCTCCAGTACTCTTAACTGGAGAATCCTGTGGGTAGAGGAGACCGGTGGGCTACAGTCCATGGGGTCTCAAAGAGAAATGACTGAGTAACTAACACTTTTTCACCCTAGTGGTGCAGTGGTAAAGAATCCACTTGCCAATGCAGGAGACACGGGTTCGATCCCTGGGTTGGGAAGATCCCCTAGAGAAGGAAATGGCAACCCACTCCAGTATTCTTGCTGGGAAATTACATGGACAGAGGAGCCTGGCAGGCTCCAGTCCATGGGGTGGCAAAGAGTCAGACACAACTGAGCCACACACACTCATCTATATGGGGAGGGCAATATGCGTTACTGTCTACCAATTCAAGTGCTTATCTCCTCTAGAAACACCCTCATAGACATATCTGGAAAAAATGTTTAGCCAACTATCCAGGCACCTTGTGATCCACTCAAGTTGACACATAAAATTAAACATACAGTTACAAACACTATGAGGAAACAGCCAGACAAATCCAGAATGTAGTGTTCTACAAAACAACTTTGCTGGACTGCTCAAACAGTCAGTGTCATGCAGAAATACAAATCAAAACTTCAAGGAAGCACCACCTCCCACTGGTCAGAGTGGCTATTATTAAAGAATCTACAAGAACTTATCTGGTGGTCAAGGGGCTAAGACTCTTGCTCCCAGTGCAGGGCACCTGGTTTCGATCCGGAGAAAAGCATAACCTGAAAAGATACACGCACTCCAATGTTCAGAGCAGCACTATTTACAATAGCCAAGACGTGGAGGCCACCTAAACGCCCATCGACAGAGGAACGGATGGAGAAGACGTGGCAATATGCATCCAATGGAATGTTACTCAGCCATTAAGAAGGAATGAAATAACGCCATTTGCAGCAACAGGGATGGGCCTAGAGATTCTCATACTGAGTGAAGTAAGTCAGACAGAGAAGGAGAAATACCATATAATATCCCTTACAGGTGGAATCTAAAAAGAAATCATACTTGCAAAACAAAAAGAAACTCACAGACTTAGAGAACAAACTTATAGTGGCCCAGGGGAAGGATGGGAGGAAGGGATAATGAGGGAGTTTGGAATGGATATGTATACACTGCTATATTTAAAATGGATAACCAACAAGGACCTACTGTAGAGTACATGGACGCTACTCAATGCAGCCTGGGTGGGAGGGAAGTTTGGGGGAGAATGGGTACATGTATACATTCGGCTGAGTCCCTTAGCCGAAACTATCACGACATTGTTAATAAGCCTATACCCCAATACAAAATAAAAAGTTAAAGAAAAATTAAAAAAAATAAAAGAAGTTGGTGAAAATATCTCTTGTGCACTTAATTCCACAGGGCTGAAAATAGTTTCAGCTAGTCTTCTCTGTCTGGCACGTATTTCCTCTCTGAGAAATGCTTCAAATAACAAACTTTGCCTTACTCACTCAAAAACATTCCTCAGAACAATTGCTACATATATCATGCCACATTGTTGTAGTTGATTACTTTCATAGGAACTCAGTTGGAAGCTCCTGAAAGGAAGGACTATATTTTGTTGATCACTGATATTTCCATAAAATGACACAATAGAGTACTTATTAGACTGCATGTTGATGCTTATTCAGTTAAGCTAAAGAAAAACAAGAATAAAAAGTGAACCAGAGAAGTACAGCTGGGCTGTTTGTAGTGACATGGATGGATTGTCATACTGAGTGAAGTAGGTCAGACAGAAAAGGACACATATTTTATGATATCACTTATAGATGGAATCTTAAAAGATGGTGCAAAAGAACTTATTAAAAAACAGACATAGAATTACAGATGTAGGAAACAATCTTATGATTCTCAGGGGGCAAAAGGTGTGTGTGTGAGGGATAAATTGGGAGATTGGGACCAACATATACACACTATTGTATATAAAATGTAAATTATTTTATATATAAAATAGATAACTAACAAGGACCTACTGTATACCACAGGGAACTCTACTCAATATTCTGTAATGGCCTATATGGGAAAAAAATCTAAAGTGAGTGGATATATGTATATATATAACTGATTCACTTTGCTGTACAGCAGAAAGTAACACAACATTGTAAATCAACTATACTGCAGTAATTTTTTTTTTAAAGTAGAGTTTGGGCCAACACTTTATTTTTTAATTTATTTATTTTTAATTGAAGGATAATTGCTTTACAATACTGTGTTGGTTTCTGCCATGCATGACCGTGAATCAGCCACAGGTATACATATGTCCCCTCCCACTTGAGCCTCTCTCCCACCTCCCAGCCCACGTTGTCACCGAGCCCTGGTTTGAGTTCCGTGAGTCATATTGCAAATTCCCACTGGCTATGTATTTTACATACGGTAGTGTATACATTTCCATGCTATTCTCTCCAAGGCCAATACTTTAAACATCCCTGTTGGCTCAGACAGTAAAGAATCTGCCTGCAGTGCAGGAGACCTGTGTTCAATCCCTGGGTCAGGAAGATCCCCTGGAGAAGGGAATGGCAACTCACTCCAGTATTCTTGCCTGGAGAATCCCGTGGACAGAAGAGACTGGTGGGCTACAGTCCATGGGGTCGCAGAGTCAGACACGTCCGAGTTTATATTGTATAGAATTCATTCAAGTGCTAAAGAACCTTATAGTCTGTATCCTGGAGCTGCTCATTGTTCTTGAGTGACTCACATTCTTCATAATTTGTTAATACTCCTTTAAAATAAAAACAGCAACTCTTCTTCTCGATTTGATCTCTAGATTCAAGCAGTTCCAACCAACATCTCAGCAAGTTATTTTCTGGATAACAACAAACTGATTCTAAAGTTTATTATATGGGGCGTGACATCAGCATTAGAGTGGTGTAAGACATCACTGGCCAGTCCGCCACCCTGACAAAAGCCCCTCTGTGCCAGCGGAAGGATCCAGCCCCATCGTCCGAGGGACACGGTAGGAATGTCTTGCTCACCTGTGCATCTAGTGATAGGCAGACAGCCCTGGGCAGGGGCGGCAGACACAGCTAGAGCTGGTGAGCCTGCCTCCAGGTGGCGCCAGTGGTAAAGAACTCGCTCGTCAATGCAGGCGATCTGAAAGACGCGGGTTCCATCCCTGGGTGTGAAAGATCCCCTGGAGGAGGGCATGGCAGCTCACTTCAGTATTCTTGTCTGGAGAATCCCATGGACAGAGGAGCCTGGCAGGGTATGGCCCAGAGGGTCGCAAAGAATCGGACATGACTGAAAGGGCTTAGCACTCATGCACACAACCCCTCTAGGCTGCAGCTGGTAAAATCTGGAGAGTGCTGACTTGGGCAGAAACCTAGAGATAACAGAGACTTTGTTGAAGTAAACCTTCCCAAGGTGAGATTCCAGCACACTGTTGCAGCAAAATACACACAACACACACACACACACACACACACACACACACACACACACACGAGTCTGGATACATAGGAAAGAGATAAGAGGAACAGCCACTGCCGCCACTTCCCCCAGATAACACTGTGGAACCAGCCATCAGCAACACCTTGCACAGCGGTGAGAGAAAAGCAGTGTTTGCGTACTTAGTTTCTCCAGCTGTCTAGGAGGCTGCTGCAGAAACCCATTTCTTTCTAGCACCCAGAGTACTGAGGTGGGACATGCATAACTGGGGGAAAGGAGATTGGGAAAGATAAAGAATATCAAAGGGCATTAAAGGAACACAGTTTCTACTGACTGCACCCAGGATTTCTGTAGGAATTTCACCCAAGACCCTCTAAGAGTACTTCACCCTATGACTACTGCACTAGGCTCACTCAAGAACAATGAGCAGTTCCAGGATATAGATTATAAGGTTCTTTAGCAGTCGAATGAATTCTATGCAGTATAAGCTATAAACCATTAAGTATTTGTACTTTCCTAACAAAGGTCCATCTAGCCAAAGCTATGGTTTTCCAGTAGTCATGTATGGATGTGAGAGTTGGACCATAAGGAAGACTGAGTGCAAAGAATTGATGCTTTTGAACTGTGGTGCTGGAAAACACTCTTGAGAGTCCCTTAGACTGCAAGGAGATCCTAAGGGAATTCAACCCTGAATATTCATTGGAAGGATTGATGCTGAAGTTGAAGCTCCAATATTTTCACCACCTGATGTGAAGAACTGACTCACTGGAAAAGACCCTGATGCTGGGAAAGACTGAAGGCGGGAGGAGAAGGGGACGGTAGAGGATGAGATGGTTGGATGGCATCATCAACTCAATAGATATGAGTTGGAGCAAGCTCAGGGAGATAGTGAAGGACAGGGAAGCCTGGCGTGATACAGTCCATGGGGTCGCAAAGAGTTGGATACAACTGAGTGTTTCAACAACAACTAGCTCTACTTTTGTTTTTTTAATTTTTACTGGAGTATAGTTGATTTACAAGCTGTTACCTTCTACTGTCAGTTCAGTTCAGTTTAGGTCAGTCGCTCAGTCATGTCCGACTCTTCGAGACTCCATGAATCACAGCACTCGAACTCATGTCCATCAAGTGGGTGATGCCATCCAACCATCTCATCCTTTGTCGTCCCCTTCTCCTCCTTCCCCCAATCCCTCCCAGCATCAGAGTCTTTTCCAATGAGTCAACTCTTCTCATGAGGTGGCCAAAGTACTGGAGTTTCAGCTTCAACATCAGTCCTTCCAATGAACACCCAGGTCTGATCTCCTTTAGGATGGACTGGCTGGATCTCCTTGCAGTCCAAGGAACTCTCAAGAGTCTTCTCCAACACCACAGTTCAAAAGCATCAATTCTTCGGTGCTCAGCTTTCTTCACATTCCAACTCACACATCCCTATGACCACTGGAAAAACCAGTCTTGACTAGATGGACTTTTGCTGGCAAAGTAATGTCTCTGTTTTTTAATATGCTATCTAGGTTGGTCATAACTTGTCTTCCAAGGAGCAAGAGTCTTTTAATTTCATGGCTGCAATCACCATCTGCAGTGGTTTTGGAGCCCCCAAAATAAAGTCTGTCACTGTTTCCACTGTTTCCCCATCTATTTCAGATGCCATGATCTTAGTTTTCTGAATGTTGAGCTTTAAGTCAACTTTTTCACTCTCCTCTTTCACTTTCATCAAGAGGCTTTTTAGCTCCTCTTCACCTTCTGCCATAAGGGTGGTGTCATCTGCATATCTGAGGTATTGATATTTCTCGCGGCAATCTTGATTCCAGCTTGTGCTTCCTCCAGCCCAGAGTTTCTCATGATGTACTCTGCATATAAGTTAAATAAGCAGGGGGACAATATACAGCCTTGACGTACTCCTTTTCCTATTTGGAACCAGTCTGTTGGTCCATGTCCAGTTCTAATTGTTGCTTCCTGACCTGCATACAAATTTCTCAAGAGGCAGGTCAGGTGGTCTGGTATTCCCATCTCTTGAAGAATTTTCCACAGTTTATTGTGATCCACACAGTCAAAGGCTTTGGCATAGTCAACAAAGCAGAAATAGATGTTTTTCTGGAACTCTCTTGCTTTTTCCATGATCCAGCGGATGTTGGCAATTGGATCTCTGGTTCCTCTGCCTTTTCTAAAACCAGCTTGAACATCTGGAAGTTCACGGTTCACATATTGCTGAAGCCTGGCTTGGAGAATTTTGAGCATTACTTTACTAGCATGTGAGATGAGTGCAATTGTGCAGTAGTTTGAGCATTCTTTGGCACTGCCTTTCTTTGGGATTGGAATGAAAACTGACCTTTTCCAGTCCTGTGGCCACTGCTGAGTTTTCCACATTTGCTGGCATATTGAGTGCAGCACTTTCACAGCATCATCTTGTAGGATTTGAAATAGCTCAACTGGAATTCCATCACCTCCGCTAGCTTTGTTCATAGTGATGCTTTCTAAGGCCCACTTGACTTCACGTTCCAGAATGTCTGGCTCTAGGTGAGTGATCACATCATCGTGATTATCTGGGTCATGAAGATCTCTTTTGTACAGTTCTTCTGTGTATTCTTGCCACCTCTTCTTAATATCTTCTGCTTCTGTTAGGTCCATACCATTTCTGTCCTTTATCGAGCCCATCTTTGCATGAAATGTTCCCTTGTGGCTCAGCTGGTAAAGAATCTGCTTGCCATGCAGGAGACCTGGTTTTGATCCTTGGGTTGGGAAGATCCCCTGGAGAAGGGACAGGCTACCCACTCCAGTATTCTGGCCTGGGGAATTCTATGGACTGTAGACTACCTTCTGCTGTACAGCAAAGGGAATCAGTTATACATATATGCACTCTTTTTTAGATTCTTTTCCCATATAGGCCATGACCATCTCCCTCAGCAATGAGCTCTGTCTGGCAGCACTGTTCAAAAAGTAAAACAGGTCTATGGACAAAGGAGGAACCCACAGACTTGAGCTGTAACTCCACCTGCTGGAAAACGGAGGAGCAGTTTTCAGCAGCTAGCCTGGTGAGGTATAAGAACCTAGAGAATGGTGGGCCAGTGGTTAGGACTTGGAGCTTTCACTGCCATGGGCTGGGGTTCAACCCCTGGTTGAGAGCAAAGATCCGTCAAGTTGTCTGGTGTGGTCAAAAACAAACGAACAAAAACAACCGGAGAAGATAAAAAGTGCCTAAGAATGCTGCCTTGAGAGAGAGAGAGCAAGAAGCGCAAAGCAGGTGTGCCCGTACAAGGTCAGAGAAAACCTCTGATGTAATAGGACCAGCAAACGATATATCCCACCCCAAGGCAACCAGTAAAGATGTGAAGAGCTGTCTGCTACCTCCAGTTCAAAAGCAGAAAAATGCAAAATGCGATGCAAAACTACAAGGAACACAAAGAGACAAAGAAACATGTCATGAAAAAACATGATAACAACCCTCCAAAAACCAAAATCGGAGGCACATAAAGAATTAAAAACAGCTGTTTTGAGGAGACACAAGTAACTAAAAGAAAACACAAGTAGCCAGTTCAATGAAATGAGTCAAATAATACATGAACAAAATGAGATATTTAACAGAAATATAAACAATGAAAGGGAATTAAGCAAAAATCCATGGGCTTCCCTTGTAGTTCAGTTGGTAAAGAATCTGCCTGCAATGCAGGAGACCTGGGTTCAATCCCTGGGTCGGGAAGATCCCCTGGAGAAGGAAATGGCAACCCACTCCAGTAGTTTGCCTGGAGAATCCCATGGACAGAGGAGGCTGGTGAGCTACAGTCCACGGGGTTGCACAGAGTCGGACAGTGTCCGACTCTGTGCAACCCCATAGACAGCAGCCCACCAGGGTCCCCCATCCCTGGGATTCTCCAGGCAAGGACACTGGAGTGGGTTGCCATTTCCTTCTCCAATCCATGAAAGTGAAAAGTGAAAGTGAAGTCGCTCAGTCGTGTCCGACTCTGTGTGACCCCATGGACTGCAGCCCACCAGGCTCCTCCATCCATGGGATTTTCCAGGCAAGAGTACTGGAGTGGGGTGCCATTGCCTTCTCATGTATAAATTAGATAGCTAGAGAGAAACAGCTATTCTAACACAGGGAGGCCGGCCTGTGCTCTGTGATGACCGAGAGGGGTGGGGTGGGGGCAGGCAGGAGGAAGGCTCAAGAGAGAGGGAATGTGGATATAATTATGACTGATTCACATTGTTATATGGCAGAAACCAGCACAACATTATAAAGCAATTATCCTCCAATTGAAAAATAAATAAATAAATAATAGCCAACTATGTCCCAATCCTGGGTAGAGAATCAGACATCCAAGTTCATGAGATCACCCTATTTTCTCAACGCGAAACAACCTTCTCCAAGACAGATTATAATGAAACTGCCAAAAATAAAGACAGTGACAGAATCCTAAAAAGAAACCAGAATAAAAAGATTATAATCTACAAATGAACCCCATTGTATATTGTCACCCTGCTTATTTAACTTATCTGCAGAGTACATCATTAGAAACGCTGGGCTAGATGAAGCACAAGTTGGAATCAAGATTGCCGGGAGAAATATCAATAACCTCAGATATACAGATGACACCACCCTTATGGCAGAAAACAAAGAACTAAAGAGCCTCTTGACGAAAGTGAAAGAAGAGAGTGAAAAAGTTGGCTAAAAGCTCAACATTCAGAAAACGAAGATCATAGCATCTGGTCCCATCACTTCATGGGAAATAGATGGGGAAACAGTGGAAACAGTGACAGACTTTATTTTGGGGGCTCCAAAATCACTGCAGATGGTGATTGCAGCCATGAAATTAAAAGACGCTTGCTCCTTGGAAGACAAGTTATGACCAACCTAGACAATAAAAAGCAGAAACATTACTTTGCTGACAAAGGTCCATCTAGTCAAAGCTATGGTTTTTCCAGTAGTCATGTATGGACCTGAGAGTTGGACTGTGAAGAAAGCTGAGTGCCGAAGAATTGATGTTTTTGAACTGTGTTGTTGGAGAAGACTCCTGAGAGTCCCTTGGACTGCAAGGAGATCCAACCAATCCATGCTAAAGGAAATCAGTCCAGAATATTCATTGGAAGTACTGATGCTGAAGCTGAAACTCCAATACTTTGGCCACTCGATGTGAAGAACTGACTTGTTTGAATAGACCCTGATGCTGGGAAAGATAGAGGGCAGGAGGAGAAAGTGATGACAGAGGATGAGATGGTTGCATGGCATCACCAATTCAATGGACATGAATTTGAGTAAGCTCTGGGAGTTGGTGATGGACAGGGAGGCCTGGCGTGCTGCAGTCCATGGGGTTGCAAAGAGTCGGACACGACTGAGCGACTGAACAGAACTGAACTGAACTGACTGAACCCCATTAGTCAGTGAGTAGATTTTTCAGGAAAAACTGTGCAGGCCAAGAGAGTGGAATGACATATTCAAAGTATTGATGAAAAAAAATGCCAGCCCAGAATACTCTATCCAGCAAAGTTACAGAGGAGAAGTAAAGACTTTCTGAGATACAACAGCAGAGGGAGTTTACCACCACCAGACCTGTCTTGAAGTAAATGTTGCATAGAGTTCTTGAAGCTGAAAGGAGAAGATGCTAATTAGTGAAATGAAAACATATGAAAGTATCTAACACACTGGTAATGGTGTATATACAGATTTCAGTTCAGTTCAGTCACTCAATCGTGCCTGACTCTTTGTGAACCAATGGACGGCAGCACACCAGGCCTCCCTGTCCATCACCAACTCCTGGAGCTTATTTAAACTCATGTCCATTGAGTCGGTGATACCATCCAACCATCTCATCCTCGGTCGTCCCCTTCTCCTCCTGCCTTCCATCTTTCCCAGCAAAAGGGTATTTTCCAATGAGTCAGTTCTTCAAATCATGTGGCCAAAGTATTGGAGCTTCAGCTTCCGCATCAGTCTTTCTAATGAATTAGAAGATGGTGTATTAATTCCTTAACTGTAATATAAAGGTTAAAGAGGACTTAACCAGTACTACTTTCTCAATTCAGTGGTTGAGAATCTGCCTGCCAATGCAGGGGACAAGGGCTCAATCTGTGGCCCAGGAAGATTCCACATGCCATCGAGCAACTAAACCCATGTGCCACAACTCCTGAGCCCACACACTCTGGAGTCCCTGAGCTGCAGCGAGAAGCCACCAGGATGAGAAGCCCGCACACCGCAACCAAGAGTCCGCTCGCCACAGCTAGAGAAAGCCCGAGGGCAGCAACAAAGCCCCACTGCAACCAAAAATAAGTAAGTAATTTTTTAAAACAAAGGTTAAAGGAACAAAGTAATAAAATAACCATAGGTACTAAATTGATTAATGGATATAGAATTGAAAAAAGAGGTAAATTAAAACATCAAAAATATAAATAGGTGGGGCAAAAGGGTGGAGCTTTGGTATGTAATCGAACTTAATGTGCTACCCGCTTATAATCGACTGCTTTATCTATCAGAAGTCTTATGGAAGCCTTATAGTAACCACAAAGCAAAAACCTAGAGTGGGACTTCCGTGGTTGTCCAGCAGTTGGGAATCCACCTGCCAACGCAGGGGACACAGGTTTGATCTCTAGTCCAGGAGGATTCCAGAAGCCCTGGGGAAACTCAGCCTGCACGCCAAAACTACTGAGCCCATGAGCCACAACTGCTGAGCTCCCGCAGCCTGGAGCCCATGCCCTGCAACCAGAGAGGCTACCCCAGTGAGAAGCCCGAGCACCATGACCGGAGGAGCCACCGCTCACTGCAGCTGGAGAAAGCCCGAGTGCAGCAACAGAGAGCCAGCAGGGCCAAAACTTAACCAATTACATACAGTAAATAAAGAAACCAAAAGCCAAAAACCTAGAGCGGGCTCACAAATGATAAAGGGGAAACAGAGCATGCCACTGTGGGAAATCGGCAATTTACAAAGGCAGGCAAGAAACAGGGAAGAGGAAATGACGGGGCTACAAAAGGCCGGAAAGCAACGACTTGGAGGGCATCGGTAAATCCCTAGCACCACAGTTACTCTAAATATAAATGGGCTGAAGTCACCGATGAAAAGGATTTTAAAACACAAGAACCCACCATATGTTGCCTGTAAGAGACTCTTCCTATTTAAGGACACATAAGGTCAAGAGGCGGAGAAGGCAATGGCACCCCACTCCAGCACTCTTGCCTGGAAAGTCCCATGGACGGAAGAGCCTGGTGGGCTGCAGTCCGTGGGGTCGCTAAGAGTCGGACACGACTGAGCGACCTCACTTTCACTTTTCACTTTCATGCATTGGAGAAGGAAATGGCAACCCACTCCAGTGTTCTTGCCTGGAGAATCCCAGGGACGGGGGAGCCTGGTGGGCTGCTGTCTGTGGGGTCGCACAGAGTCGGACACGACTGAAGCAACTTAGCAGCAGCAGCAGCAGCAGCAGCAGCAGCAAGGTCAAGAGGAAGAGAGAGAGAAGTTATAAATGAGTAATGGGGATGAAGCAATGGGGATATGGTCAATAATGCTGTAATAACTTTGATGACAGATAATAACTAGCATTATCATGGTGACCATTTTGTAATTCATACAAATATTGAGACACTATGTAGTACATCTGGAACTAATAGTGTTGTTGGTCAATTATCCTTCAATTTAAAAAAAAAAAAAAAGAGGAAGAGACAGCAAAAGAGAAAAGGTCACATGAGGACACAGTTAGAAGGCCACCATCTCCAAGCCAAGGAGAGAGACAGCACCAGGAACCAGTCCTGCTGGCATCTTGATCTTGGACTTCTAGCCCCTAAAACTTTGAGAAAATAAATGTTGCGTGTGTTTGTGTGTGTGTGTGTGTGCACGCTCAGTCGTGTCCAACTCTTCACAACCCCATGGACTGCAGCCCACCAGGCTCCTCTGTCCATGGGGTTCTCCAGGCAAGAATACTGGAGTGGGTTGCCATGCCCTCCTCCAGGGGATCTTCCCGACCCAGGGACCAAACCCATGTCTCTTGCGTCTCCTGCATTGACAGGCAGGTTCTTTATCACTAGCGCCATCTGGGAAGCCCACTCTGTTACTTACATCACCACCACACCCCTCCTGCCCCCCTAGCCCCCCACAAAAAAAGGGCTTCCCCAGTGGCTCAGATGGTAAAGAATCTTTCTGCAATGTAGGAGATCCATGTTTGATCCCTGGGTCAGGAAGATCCCCTAGAGAAAAGAATGCCAACCCACTCTAGTATTCTTGCCTGGAGAATCCCATGGAGAGAGAAGCCTGGCGGGCTACAGTCCGTGGGGTCACAAAGAGTCAGACATGACTGAGGGACTACTACTTTCACTTTCTTTCCCTCAAAAAAACTCCAAACCAAAAACCACACACACACACACACATTTTATACCACTTCCTTCTCCTTTCCGTGGTTTTAAAAAAGAGAAATTCTCCATTATTCAAATTGATGTCCTACAGGTAATTTGTCATTTTCCTCTGGCTACTTTCAAGGTTTTTTTTTTTTTCCTTTGCTCTGGTTTCAAGAAGCTTAATTATGATGTATCTTGGAAGGAATTTCTTTAGGTTTTTATCATGTGGGGCTTGCTCAGATTCTTGAATCCATAGTTTTGTGTCTTTTAACAAGTTTTCAGCAATTATTTCTTCCAATATTCTTTCACTTCCATTCTCCTCCTCCCCTCGTGGTACTTGAAATGATACAAATTTTGAACATTTTGCTAGTGTCCCACAGGGCTTAGAGGTCCTGTTCATTTGTTTCCTAGTCTATTTTCCTGTTTTTTAGACCAGGTAAATTCTATTGATATGCACTGATATGTACTGAAGGACACACTGATTCTGTCCTCTGTCATCTCCACTGTACTGTTTGGCCCATCAAGTAGAGTACTTATGATATTTTCTAATTTTATAATTTGAACTTTAAAAAAATAACTTCACTTCGTTTACTGAGGTTTTCCAGTATTCATTTATTTCAAGAGAATTTATAGCACCTTATTAGAGCATCTTTAAGATGGATGCTTTAAATCTTTCTAAGATAATTCTAACATCTGACATGCTGAACCAGTTGATTGTCTTTTCTTATTCAAGTTGTGATTTTCTTGTTTGTTGGTCTCACTAATACCTGTTATTTTATGTTGAACGTTTTCTCCATAATATTATGAGGCATTAATATTTTTATCTACTTTATATTAAACATTTTATCATAAGCTATCATATATTATTTATTTAATGAGACTAAGATATCCAAGGCTATGGTTTTTCCAATAGTCATGTATGGATGTGAGAGTTGGACTGTGAAGAAAGCTGAGCGCCAAAGAATTGATGCTTTTGAACTGTGGTGTTGGAGAAGGCTCTTGAGAGTCCCTTGGACTGCAAGGAGATCCAACCAGTCCATTCTGAAGGAGATCAGCCCTGGGTGTTCTTTGGAAGGAATGATGCTAAAGCTGAAACTCCAGTACTTTGGCCACCTCATGCGAAGAGTTGACTCACTGGAAAAGACTCTGATGCTGGGAGGGATTGGGAGCAGGAGGAGAAGGGGACGACAGAGGATGCGATGGCTGGATGGCATCACTGACTCGATGGATGTGAGTCTGAGTGAATTCCGGGTGTTGGTGATGGACAGGGAGGCCTGGTGTGCTGTGATTCATGGGGTCGAAAGAGTCAGACACGACTGAGTGACTGAACTGAGTGATGGGTAAAGACTTAGTGTATGGAGGCCAGAAAAACATGTAGGTCTCCCAACCCCAAAACACAAAAAGTTGGAAATATGCATAGTCAGGTCCTCAGTTTGTCTGACTCCCTGTGGCCACATGAACTGTAGCCCACCAAGCTCTTCTGTCCATGGGATTTTCTAGGCAAGAATATTGGTGCCGGTTGCCATTTCCTACTTCGAGGGATTTTCCCAACCCAGGGATCGAACCAACTCTCCTGCATCACCTGCATCGGCAGGCAGATTCTTTACCACTGAGCCACTTGGGAAGCCCGTTCTGTTATTTACAGCCCTTCTCCCACCGACAAAAAGCCCCAAACCAAAAACCACATGCACGCGCACGCGCGTACACACTCACACACACACACACACTCAGTCCCACTTCCTTCTGCTCTCCTTGGTTTTAGATGAGAAATCCTCTGGTATATATACACAAGGCCCTCAAAAACTTCAGTTGCAAAGAAAATAATCAGAGAAGGTATGAAAGCTTAAAGAGGCAAAGAGGTCCCACTACAGAGCTTTACTATGAGTCTGATTTAGTATATAATGTAGCTACAGAAATGATGTGAAGAAAGAACAGTAAAGTATATGGCAACCAGAAGAGTAAGGGAAGAGTTCCAATACAGAAGCCTAGGAGAGACTTAACCATGCCATCACGGATATTACAGATCCAGCTCTATCCAAAGAAACTATCCATGTATTGGATTAAAGACCTAAACGTTAGGCTGTGCGTTGCTAAGTAGCTTCAGTCATGTCCGAGTCTTTGTGACCCTATGGACTGTAGCCCACCAGGCTCTTCTGTCCATGGGATTCTCCACGCAAGATTACTTGAGCGGGTTGCTGTGCCCTCCTCGGGGGCATCTCCCCAACCCAGTGATTGAACCCACGTCTTGTATGTCTTGTGCACTGGCAGGCAGGTCCTTTTCCACCAGTGCCACTGTTAGGCTAGATACTAACAGAACTCTTAGAGGAAAACATAGGCAGAACACCCTTTGACAGAAATTACAAGATCTCTTTCAATCCACCTCCTAAATTAATGAAAATAAAAACAAAAGTAAACAAATGGCACCCAGCTAAACTTAAAAGCTTTTGCACAGCAAAGGAAACCATAAACAAAGCGAAAAGACAGCTCACAGAATAGAAAAAAATATATATTTGCAAACAAAGCAACTGACTAGGGATTAACCTCCAAAGTATACATACAGCTCATGCAGCTCAATATCAAAAGAAAACAGAACCCAACCCAATAAAAATTGGGCAAAAGATCTAAATAGACATTTCTCCAAAGAAAACATACAGATGGTCAAAAAGTATATGAAAAGATGCTCAGCATCACTCATTATTAGAGAAATGCAAATCAAAGCTATAATGATGTATGGCCTCACACAGGTCAGAATGGTCCTCATCAAAAAGTCTACAGACAATACAGCCTGGAGAGGGTGTGGAAAAAAGTGAAGCCTTCTACACTCCTGGTGAGAATGTAAATTAGTGCAAGGCACTGTGGAGAGCAGTAGGGAGGTTCTTCACAAACTAAAATTGGAGCTATCACATGACCCAGCAATCCCACACCCGGGCATATACCTGGAGAAATCATAACTCAAAAAGATCCATGCACCCTAATGCTCACTGCAGCACTATTTATAGTACTCAGGACGTGGAAGCAACCAAAATATCCCCTGACAGGAAGGGATAAAGAAGATGTGCCACATACATCCAATGGAATATTATTCAGCGGTAGAAAAGGAATGAAATTGGGCCATTTTCAGAGAAGTGGACAGACCTAGAGGCTGTCATACAGAGTGAAATAAGTCAGAAGGGGAAAAACAAATATATATTATCACATAGGTGTGGAGTATACAAAATGATTTGGATGAGCTTGTTTACACAGTAGAGATAGAGACACAGATGTAAAGAACAAACACATGGATACCAAGTGGGAGGAGAGGGTGGTATGGACTGGGAGACTGGGGTTGGTACATATACACTGTTGTGCTCAGTCGTGTCCACCTCTCTGAGAGCCCCTCGATTGCAGCCCATCAGGCTTCTCTGTCCATGAAATATTCCCGGCAAGAATACTGCAGTGGGTTGCCACACTTCCTACTGTAGGGAATCTTCCCGACCTAGGGATTGAATCCCTGTCTCTTGTGTCTCCTGAACTGGCAGGCAGATTCTTTACCACTGTGCCACGTGTAAAGCCATATATACACTGCTGCTGCTGCTAAGTCGCTTCAGTCGTGTCTGACTCTGTGCGACCCCACAGACGGCAGCCCACCAGGCTCCCCCGTCCCTGGGATTCTCCAGGCAAGAACACTGGAGTGGGTTGCCATTTCCTTCTCCAATGCATGCAAGTGAAAAGTGAAAGGGAAGTCGCTCAGTCGTGTCCGACGCTCAGTGACCCCATGGACTGCAGCCTGCCAGGCTCCTCCGTCCATGGGATTTTTCAGGCCAGAGTACTGGAGTGGGGTGCCAGTGCCTTCTCCAAAATATACACTACTATGTATAAAATAGATAACTGATGAGAACTGACTTTATAGCGCGGGGAACTCAATGATCTGTGGTGATCTAAACGGGAAGGAAATCTAAGGAAGAGGGGATTATATGTATATGTGCAGCTGGTTCATTTTGCTGTACAGCAGAAATTGACAAACACTGTTAAGCAATTATACCCCAATAAAAAAATAAAATAAAATAAAAAATTTCTCAGTGCCTGTCCCTAAAATGTGAAGAGAGGGAGAGAGAAATACCTCACCTAGGAACTTTTCAGAGCAAAATTCAATTTTTGTTAGACTCCTAACTTTCTTCACATGACATTTTTCAAACGAATTTTGTTTTTAAGTTTGGCTGTGCTGGGTATGAGCTGCCGCGAGGGCTTTTCTCTGGCTGTGGTGAGCAGGGGCTCCTTTGCACTTGTGGTGCGTGGGCTGCTCATTGCGGTGGCTCCCTTGCTGCGGAACACAGGCTCCAGGCTCTGGGGGGGCTTCGGTAGTTTCGGCTCCCAGGCTCCGGAGCACACGTTCAGTAGCTGTGGGGCACGCACGGGCTTAGCTGCTCCGAGGTATGCGGTATCCTCCCGGATCGAGGGTTGAAACTGTGTCTCCTGCATTGGCAGGCAGCTTCTTTACCGCTGAGCCAGCCGAGAAGCCGCTTCACGTGACAAGTTAAAGCAGCTGCTTCACGTGACATGTTAAAGCAACACCAACAGGGAGAAAAACAAGAAAATATTTCAGCTGTAGCAGAACTCTTTAGAGTTTATTTTGTAGTATTTACCTTTCAAAACTTTAGTAATAACAGAAAACTAAACAAAATTCACGATGCTTAGGGAAAGGTGGAGAACTTGGAGGAAATAGGGAAGGATTAGCAGTAAAGATGTGTCTCATACTGTTCTGCCCTTCCTAGCATTTATCAGTATGGACAGGCTTGTTTCCTTTCTAATTCTCTGCCATTTTCAGAAAAGATAAAGTGAAAACCCCACAGTGCCCCTTTTAGTATGAGAAATGTGCTTTATAATAGCGTCATTATCTCATAATTGAAAATACTGTTGGACTTCTGGGAAAGTAAGTATGTCAGAATTAACTTGTAACTCTGGAGGCCAGTGGGTTGCTATGACAACCAGAAAAAAAATGGTGCTGTAATAGCGCTCCCTCAAAGATAGATAACTCACTAAATGATGAGATCTATAAATGCAGGTGTTTGTCATATAAATGCAAATAAGCCCCAAACACATTCACTTATTTCTTCTTTCAAGAGCACTGACTCCATGTCTGCCAATATGTTAGGAAATGCTGAAAAAGACAGACATAGTTTCTCTTATAATGGAGTGTACATTCTTGTGTAGGAGACAGATAATAAAGAGTGAAAGCTGGTACACTAAATAATGCCAACATGTGAAAAGGCCATATGTATGCTGTGCTCAGTCACTTCAATTGTGTCTGATTCTTTGCGACCCCAGGGACTGTAGAGCCCACCAGGCTCCTCTGTCCATGGGCTTCTTCAGGCAAGAATACTGGGGTGGGTTGCCAAGTCCCGCTCCAGGGGATCTTCCCCACCCAGGGATCAAACCCGCGTCAGGTGGATTCTTTACCCACTGAGCCATCTGGGCAGCCCTAATAAAACCCTGGGCCTTGATACCAGACAAAGCAGAGAACGGCTGCTCTAATACAGAGCATACATGTGTCATGCTGCTGCTGCTGCTGCTGCTAAGTCGCTTCAGTCGTGTCCGACTCTGTGCGACCCCATAGATGGCAGCCCACCAGGCTCCCCTGTCCCTGGGATTCTCCAGGCAAGAACACTGGAGTGGGTTGCCATTTCCTTCTCCAATGCATGCAAGTGAAAAGTGAAAGGGAAGTCGCTCAGTCGTGTCCGAGTCTTCTCGACCCCATGGACTGCAGCCCACCAGGCTCCTCCGCCCATGGGATTTTCCAGGCAAGAGTCCTGGAGTGGGGTGCCATCGCCTTCTCCGACATGCGTCATAAACCTTAATTTTTAAGGTATATGAGCTTTGAAACTGTTAATTGCTCTGTCATGTTCAACTCTTTGCAACTCCATGGACTATAACCCCCCAGGCTCCTCTGTCCATGGGATTTTCCAGGCAAGAATACTGAAGTGGTAAGCCATTTCCTCCTCCAGGGGATCTTCTTGACCCAGGGATCAAACCCAGGTCTCCTGAACTGCAGGCAGATTCTTTACTGTCTGAGCCACCAGAGCTTTAGTAAAGTCAAGAAATAAAGAATGAAGTATTTCAGCCTTTATTAATAAAAATAATTTTTAAAAACACAAATGCTAACTGATTATTATTATTGCTATTATTTTGGCTTGAAGTCCCCTGAAGTTGGGTGGATTTAATACGAAAATAAGAGTTGTTTGTATATTTAAAATTTTTCATATCAAGCAATATTTCTTTATTCATGATAGCCAAAAAAGGAAGTAATCTGAAGGTCCTTCAGTGGGTGATGTTTGAACAAATTATGGTGCATATATCCTATAAAACACTATTCAGCAATAAAAAGGAAATGAAGTCTTAAAAAAAAAAAAGTAACAGGGACTTCCCTGGCAGTCCAGCAGTTAAGACTGTGTGCTTCCAATGCAGAGGCCTCAGGTTGGACCCCTGATCAGGGAACTAAAATCCCACAGGCCATGTTGTGCTGCCAAAAGAAAGTGTGGGGTCCTTCTGCCACTCCACTCTGTGTAGTTCCCACCTGCCATTACTAGGCAGCTCCCAACCAAGGGCTCAGAGTTTCTTGTACCTGGGTATATATCTTCAGCAGTGAGAACCTTGGATGGGAGAGGCAGGTGTCTGCAAAACAATGGTTGAATAAAATCAAGAGTTTGATTTATTTTTTAAAAAATAACAAAACAACAGTTTTATTGAAATAAATTAATATACCATCAGTGAAAGTCTTTCTGTCGTGTCTGACTGTGATCCCAAAGACTATAATCAGCCAGGCTCCTCTGTCTGTGGAATTCTCCAGGCAGGAATACTGGAGTGGATTGCCATTGCCTTCTCCAGGCGATCTTCTCAACCCAGGGACTGAACCTGGATCTCCTTCGTTGCAAGCAGATTCTTTACCGTCTGAGCCACCAGGGAACGAATTTTCCAAGCAAGAATGCTGGAGTCGGTAGCCATTCCCTTCTCCAGGGGATCTTCCTGACCCAGGGATCAAACTCCAGTCTCCCGCATCACAGGCAGATTATTGTCTGAGCCACCAGGGTAGCCCTCACAAACATAAAGATTGTCTTTTTAAAGTTTACAATTCACTTTTTTACCCTACAGTCATGATATAAAAATTAGATATATACATGATTTAGATAGTCGTACAATAAAGGCTAATTCCAAAATATTTTCATCACCCTCCCGCAAAGAAGGTCCCTGCATATTACCATCACTATTTCTTTCCTCCTCACTTACCATATGTCCAGCTCTCAAGACCTCTGCTCTGCTCTGCTAAGTCGCCTCAGTCGTGTCTGACTCTGTGCGACCCCATAGACGGCAGCCCACCAGGCTCCCCCGTCCCTGGGATTCTCCAGGCAGGAACACTGGAGTGGGTTGCCATTTCCTTCTCCAATGCAGGAAAGTGAAAAGTGAAAGTGAAGTCGCTCAGTCGTGTCTGACCCTCAGCGACCCCATCGACTGCAGCCTGCAGGCTCCTCCGCCCATGGGATTTTCCAGGCAAGAGTACTGGAGTGGGGTGCCACTAATCTTTCTGTCTGTATGCATTTACTTATTCTGGATATTTCGTACAAATGTAATCACACAGTATGTGCCCTTTTTTATCTTACTTCTTTCACTTATAATGTTTTCAGTGTTCATCAAGGCTGTAGCATGAATCAGAACTCTTTTCCTATTTCAGGCCAAATAATATTCTACTGCATTGATATTAACACTTTTCATTCATCAATGAATGGGCATTTTTTTCTACTTTTTGTCAGTTATGAATAATGCTGCTATGAACTTTTGTGTAACAGTGTTTTTTTGGACGTATGTTTTCAATTCTCTTGGATATTACTAGAAGTGGAATTGTTGAATCATATGGTAACTCTATGTTTAAGTTTTTGAGAATCAAAACTGTTTTCCAAAGAAACTGTACTGTTTTACATTCCCACCGGCAGGAAATGGGGGTTTTAGTTTTCCCATATTCTTGTGAACACCTGTTATTTTTCATTTGTTGCTGTTGAATTTTGCTTATGTATGTATGTACATAAAGGATAAAGAAGTTGCTCAGTTGTGTTTGACCCTGTGACCCCATGTACTGTAGTCCACCAGGCTCCTCCATCCACGGATTTCTCCAGGCAAGAATAATAGACTGGGTTGCCATTTCCTTCTCCAGGGGATCTTTTTGACCCAGGGATCAAACCCAGGTCTCCTGCATTGCAGGCAGGCTCTTTATTGTCTGAACCACCAGGGAATCCCATGTATGTATATATATATGTAACAAATTTCCAGTCTTTTTTGTTCATATTCACTAGATTTCCAGAACATGTGTCCTTCAAGTTCTCCTTCACTTTTATACAAGGACTTGTACATTCAAAGACTTAGTTCAGTCTTCAGGGATGCAAGAAACTTCCGGGTTGCCTAGGACTTGCCCCAGGCCTACACACTTTTGAGCTCTGACTGCAAATTCACCCGCCAGGTTTCCTCACCTAAACACAGCCTGGACTCCAGTTGAATGCAAAGTACCCATCAAAGTTTACTATTGTGTCTTCCGGTTGTTGGCTCTGCCATCAGTATTTGTCACTGTGATGATAATGATAGTTCTTTTTAAAGCATTTTTGTATTGGCCTACAGCTGATTAACAAACAATGTTGTGATAGTTTTAGGCGAACAGTGAAAGGACTCAGCCATACATACACATGTATCCATTCTCCCCGAAACTCCCCTCCCATCCAGGCTGCCACATAATATTGAGCAGAGTTCCATGTAGTATACAGTTGGACCTTGCTGGTTATCTATTTTCAATATAGCAGTGTGTACATGTCCAACCAAAACTCCCTAACTATCCCTCCAACCCAGCAACCATGAATTCATTCGTTAAGTCTGTGAGTCTCTTTCTGTTTTGTAAGTAACTTCATTTGTATCATTTCTTTTTAGATTCCACATATAAAGAATGTCATATGATATTTCTTTCTCTATCTGACTTATTTCTCTCAGTAGGACAATCCCTAGGTCCATCCATGATGCTGAAAATGGCATTATTTCATTCTTTTTAATGGCTGAGCAATATTCCATTGAATATACATACCCTACACTGCCAAAGAATTGCTGCTTTTGAACTGTGGTGTTGGAGAAGACTCTGGAGAGTCCCTTGGACTGCAAGGAGATCCAACCAGTCCATTCTGAAGGAGATCAGCCCTGGGTGTTCTTTGGAAGGAATGATGCCAAAGCTGAAACTCCAGTACTTTGGCCACCTCATGCGAAGAGTTGACTCATTGGAAAAGACTCTGATGCTGGGAGGGGTTGGGGGCAGGAGGAGAAGGGGACGATAGAGGATGAGAGGGCTGGATGGCATCACTGACTCGATGGACATGAGTCTGAGTGAACTCCGGGAGTTGGTGATGGACAGGGAAGCCTGGCGTGCTGCGATTCATGGGGTCGCAAAGAGTCAGACACGACTGAGCTACTGAACTGAACTGAACTGAACTGATACTGTAGTTCTGGACTCTTGACAGCCTCAGTTCAACTCTTATCTCCACGGTCACTTTCGCCTTTTGTGAAGTGGTGAAGTTACTGAACTCATTTGTGCTCCAACATGCTCATCTTTCTAGGCCCTCACTCTCTTCTCTTCCGATTATTCAGGGATGCACTCTGACATCTACAGTCACTGCTTGGAAACTGCAATCGTGGTGTTGCCTCATGGAATTTCCTGACCAGGGTGTGACTTTGCTGGGGAGATAGGTGGTTAGATCCTCTCTTATGGAGATGCTATTTAAGGTCCTCTTGGAGAAAATCAAAGATTTATCAACAGGGAGGGAGGAATCTTTGCTTCTTTCTCTCCACTGGCACTTCAGTGGGGCCATTCCTTCCACACTGGCTGGAGCAGGAGCCTTCAGATGGGTGGATGCCCGTCCTCACTGGCTCTCCTCTGCTGTGCAACTGTCCTGGCAGGAAGGTGCTGAGGCACCAGCCCTGTTGGACATGAGTGGCCCACACTGTTTTATTTTGCTTTATTTTTGATTATAGCAATCCAAGCAAGTGCGAAGCGGTATAGTGTGATTTTGATTTGTTTTTCCCTAACGGCTATTGATGTTTAGCATCTTTTCACTGCTTGTTGACCACTTGTATATCTTCTCTGGGGGCTTCCCAGTGGCTCAGTGGTGAAGAATCTGCCTGCAAAGCTGGAGACACGGGTTCAATCCCTGGGTCAGGAAGATCCCCTGGAGAAGAAAATGGCAACCCACTCCAGTCTTCTTGCCTGGGAAATCTCATGGACAGAGGAGCTTGGCAGGCTACAGTCCATGGGGTCACAAGAGTCAGACACAACTTAGCAACTAAGCAAACAAAACAAAGCGTATCTTTGGAGAAATCACGGTACAAGTCCTTTCTCCCTTTCTGATTGGATTACTTTTATTTTCACTTTTGAAATATATGAGTTCTTTACGTATTCTAGACACAAACTGCAAATTATATATATCAGGTATATAACTTGCCAATATGCTCTCCTTTTGCATGGGCTGTCTTTTCACTTTACCGATCCTATCATATGAAGCACAAGTTTGATTTTGATTAAATCCAATTCATCTATTTTTTCTTTTGTTGTGCCACTGATCTTTTATTTTCCTTTTTGACAAATGCTGTGTACATCAAGCTGTTTCCACAGAGTGTCCTCTGAAACAGGTCAAATAAAGACAAGTACTGATTAAAGAGCTTTTCTGTGAGCTATCAGACAAGTCAACCAGAGACAACTCTCTAGGGATGGGCCTTTAGAGAGCTCCAAATCCATTCTGTCCCTTACAGTGGCTGCTAAACTACTGTTTTTCACAGCTACTGTCACTGTGAAGCTGTTGACTTCCAGGCTTCCGTGGAGCTGGGGAGAGGGGTGTAAACAAAGAACACTGTCTGCCATTCCTGTTCTACAAGAATCAAGCCATTAGGGACTGTGGTCACACACCAAGTCACCAAGTCACTGTGCCAGGGGAATTTAGGCTGGAGAAAAATTGGAAACATTTTGTGCTTTGGATACTGGTCCTATTTAAGATGCATATTTAGGGAATAATTTCAGTGAACTCAGATTCTTTCATCTTCGCATACATAGAACTTTAAAAGCATTAAGTTGAGATGTCTGTTCTTCTTGATTAGCAGTAATCTTTTAAATTTTGAATACATGGTTTGTTTTTTTCCCCCTGTGGGGAGGGGGCGGAAAGAAAGTGAAATCACTCAGTCGTGTCCGACTCTTTGCGACCCTATGGACTGTAGCCTACCAGGCTTCTCAGTCTATGGGATTTTCCAGGCAAGAGTACTGGAGTGGGTTGCCTTTTCCTTCTCCAGGGGATCTTCCCGACCCAGGGATTGAACCCAGGTCTCCTGCATTGCGGGCAGACACTCTACCCTCTGAGCCACCAGGGAAACCCGGGGCGGGGGGAATCCTGTATATATCCTGGGTCTTCTTGGAGCAGTCTCCCAGAACTATCTGAGAAGCTATCTTCTGGGCTATAGTCCTCAGTAAAATGCCCAAATAAAACTTAACTCACAACCTTTAGGTTGCAAGTTTTTATTCAGTAGATAGTTTTAGCAATCACGAAAGGACTCAGAGTGGACTTTCGTCCTTTGCCTGAACTCTATGAGGATCTGGAACCAGCAGAGGCCTGTGGTGCCCACGTGTCTCTAGGTGAGTTCTGATGAATTTGGGAGATCCTGGGTTTTGGAGCTCCTGTTATTAGCTGGTGATCCTAAATTTTATTCTGTGGTGGACAAACTCCTTGCTGTGAGGAATAGGTTTTCCTTGAACTTAGTTTCTAGAAGAGGTTACCCCATTTGAAAAACACAGAAGATTTTGCTCAGTGAAAAGATACAGGGGGTTACCCCCATTGAGCTGTGCTGTGCTTAGTCACTCAGTCATGTCCCGACTGTTTGTGACCCCTGGACTGTAGCCCACCAGGCTTCTCTGTCCATGGGATTCTCCAGGCCAGAATACTGGAGTGGGTAGCCTTTCCCTTTTCCAGGGGATCTTCCTAACCCAGGGATCGAACCCAGGTCTCCTGCATTGCAGGTGAATTCTTAACTGGCTGAGCCACCAGGGAAGCCCATGAATACTGGAGTGGGTAGACTATCCCTTCTCCAGCGGATCTTCCCAACCAAGGAATTGAACAGGGGTCTCCTGCATTGCAGGAGGATTCTTTACCAGCTGAGCTACCAGGGAAGCCCACCCCCATTGAGAGACACTGGCAAAACAAAACCCAAAAAAACACGAAGACCAAAAAACCCCTCAAAACAAAGACATTGGGATGATTTTACTCAGTTGAAAGACATCGAATGGGTTTGGACTGAGTGGCTAGGGAGGAGACTAGCCTATCAGTTTTCCTTGAATTGGCTATTTGAATAGAGTTTGCTGGAATAAATGACAAAATATCACACGAGAGCTTTCAGCTCTGAATAACAAAAGGAACATGTCCACCTGGCCAGCAACGGCTTTCTCAAGCAACCGAGAAACCTACAGGAGTGGTGGAGGCAGTCCCATAGGCAACCCCCTCATGTAATTTGAAAACTTCTTGTCCCAGGCCCATATCTAAGAGCTGGCCACCAGTGTTCTGAGTACCCGCAACAGTTTTAGACCGTGGGAGTGAGAAACCCAGACACATGAAAGAGCTGAAATGACTCTAGGGTGACACCTAGAGGAGCTAACAAACAGCACATTGGTCCATCACACAGTCATCACCACTAACGCTTATTGACATCTTGACAAACCAACCCCAGAACGGGAAACAAAGCTGTCAGAACAAAAGCAAAAAGAGCAACAGGTTGCCAACCTCTAACCAAGCCAGGGTCATGTGCTACGTATAAAGAATTTATACTTGCAAATACTTAATTGGGAAAATCATATTAAAGGAGATTTCAACCTAAAATTACCAAATTGAGCTTCTTTTGACATTTCAAAATTAATTCTTTGTGTATGCAAAGCTAGAGGAAGATGGCAATGAGATCAGATAGGCTGAATGGAATGCTTATTCTGATTGGTATTCAGAGGCTTCTAAAAGAGGAAACGATAAAGTAATTTCTTTGCAGGAAACAAGCAAAAAAGGGATTGAAATGATACTGGAGTTTTAAGAAGTCACTAGCGTTAGCCCAGGCTCTCCCTCTGCCCCAGCTCATACCCTTTTTTATCCGAACTGCGTAACCCAGACACCATCCCTTTCTCTCTTCTGCCACCTCTGCCAACTGCTGTTTCCTCTCCCGCAGTGAAGGAGGACATAAAATTGGAATTATGGTGAATAAACTATATTTTGATTAAAAAATTTTTGTACAAATGAAGTAATTACAGTCCCATTTGAGGAGATACCTCTTACAACCCGGGAACCGTCCTTGGTGCTTATGTATACAACCTTGACATGAGCAGAACTTAGAGCTTTGGTTAAGGAATGTCCTGGCCTTAGTTGAGACCCATCGGGATTTGCTAAGGAATCTGAGTTACCCAGATTAATTATCAATGACTACAATTAATATAGCTCTCAGTTCAGAAAGTAAGGCAGAGGAATAGATAGAGAAAGCAGAATGGACACACCCCTTGACAGATTCCGATCTGCACAGTCTAGAGGCTTGAACTGAATGCAAGAAATTACGTCATAAAATGACTCAGATTTATCCCACAGCTCTTTCCCAAAACTGTAGGTAGGACAAAGATTCAGCAGTATAAACAAAAACCAGATGAATAAATTCTGGATTATTAGGAGGGGTTCAAGAAAACTTTTAAACAATATTCTGGCATGACATCTGAATCATTTTCTATTCACGAAAAAGATCCTTAGCTTAATTCTGCTGTTTCAGAAGGCATAGATGAGAAATTGGCTATTCCAATTAAGAGACACAATTTAGGGACTTCCCTGGTGGTCCAGTGTCTAAGACACCATTCTCCCAGTGCAGGGGGCCTGGGTTCGACCCCTGGTCAGGGAACTAGGTCCCACATGCGGCAACTAAGAGTTCACATGGTACGACCAAAGATTCCTCATGCCACAGTGAAGAAAACGAAGACTCAGTGCACCCTATAAATAAAATAAATTTTTTTTAAAAAGACATGATTTAGGTTCGTCTGCATCACATATTGGAGAAGGCGATGGCACCCCACTCCAGTACTCTTGCCTGGAAAATCCCGTGGATGGAGGATCCTGGTGGGCTGCAGTCCATGGGGTCGCGAAGAGTCGGACACGACTGAGAGACTTCCCTTTCACTTTTCACTTTCCTGCATTGGAGAAGGAAATGGCAACCCACTCCAGTGTTCTTGCCTGGAGAATCCCAAGGATTGAGGAGCGTGATGGGCTGCCGTCTATGGGGTCGCACAGAATCGGACACGACTGAAGCGACTTAGCAGCAGCAGCAGCAGCAGCATTACATATAAGCGCCCTTATCACACTGGCCAACCAAATTTCCAAAACCATTAAAAAGTAGAGGGACTTCCCTGATGGTCTAGTGGGTAAGAATCTGCCTGCTTGGTCCTGCTTCAGAGCAACTACTGAGCCTGTGGTCCATAGCAAGAGAAGCCACTGCAATGGAAAGCCCACGTATTGCACACAAGAGCAGCCCCTGCTCGCTGCAACGAGAGAAGGCCAGCGCACAACAATGAAGACCCCCTGCAGTCAAAAATAAATAAAAATTTATTTTAAAAAAAAAAAGAGAGAGAGATCCAACTCCTAATATAAGGATTATAAACTTTCAATCATCCCAATTAAGAAATCAAGGTCAGTCACTGGTTAACAAACCCCTGTTCAACCCATGGCTGACAAAGGAATATAGAACTTGCTCTTACTGTAGAAAATCTGGTCATAAGAGAAGGAGTTGCAAAACAATTTGGAAAGATTTCAGGGGAAAACAGAATTTCTAACTAGAATTTCAAGCTAAACACAAATGAAAGGCTGCTCCTGGGGAACACTGGTAGTCTTTCCTCTTCATTTCTCTAAAACGCTGGGGTAAATAGAAGTGAAAATACAAGGGGAAACAATTAAAGCCCTCATAGACACAGGGTCCACCTTTTCAGTTTTAAACGCTACCAAAATCAATGGCTCCCTCAGAGAAATATTTCAGTGCACACAGTAGGGGTTTCTAATGCACCTATTCAGGCTCTTGGGCTTCCCAGGTGGCACAGTGGTAAAGAATCCACCTGCCAGTGCAGGAGATGCCAGAGACGCAGGTTCAATCCTGGGATCGGAAGGATCCCCTGGAGTAGGAACTGGCAACCTGCTCCAGTATTCTTGCCTGGAAAATCCCGTGGAAAATTCAGGCTACAGTCGATGGGGTCACAAAGAGTCAGACACGAATGAGCACAGCACACACACACACACACACACACACACACACATTAAGACTTTTAAATCATCCCCTTTAGAATTTTACTTGGGAGAATTTAAAGGAAGGCACTGCTTTCTCAGAGTAGAAACTGCCACTGTTCACCTGGCAGGTCGAGTTTACCAGAAACTTATGAAGCTCATATTTCTTTTACTCCTAAGGGGGCAATATTTTTAGCACTGAAGGATCAGTAAGATTTTCTTCATCATATAATGTTTGTGACCCGTAATGAGGGTGATGCAGAACAAGAAAAACTGCTGGGCTCAGTACCTGAAGGATTACGGGCAATGAATCTTACTGACATTGGAAAAATACATCCCACGTTACCCATCACAGTTACTACAGACCTTGGGGACTTGCCTGATGGTCCAGTGGCTAAGACCGGTGGTCCGAATTCCCAGTTCAGGGGGTCTGCCCGATCCCTGGTTGGGAGCTAGATCCCACACGCCATAACTAAGAGTTTGAATGCCACAGTTAAAGATCCCACGTGCCGAACAAAGATCCAAGATCCAGTGTGTCGCAACTAAGTCCTGGCACAGACAAATAAATAAGTATATGAAAGTGAAGTCGCTCAGTCGTGTCCGACTCTTTGCGACCCCATGGACTGTAGCCTACCAGGCTTCTCCGTCCATGGGATTTTCCAGGCAAGAATACTGGAGTGGGTTACCATTTCCTTCTCCAGGGGATCTTCCTGACCCAGGGATCGAACCCGGGTCTCCCGCATTGGAGGCAGGCACTTTAACCTCTGAGCCACCAGGGAAACCCAAATAAGTATATAATATAATACAATTTTTTTTTAAATTACCGTAGACCAGAATAACCCTCTGCCCAATACTGGTTCACACGCAGGAGGCCAGAGAAGGATTAAGATCTTTGACATCAGCTAACAACAAGGAGCTTCCCTGGTAGCTCAGCTGGTAAAGGGACTGCCTAGAATGTGGGAGACCTGGGTTAGGGAAGATCTCCTGGAGAAGGAAATGGCAACCTACTCCAATATTCTTGCTTGGAGAATTCCATGGACAGAGGAGCCTGGTGGGCTATAGCCCATGGGGTCCTAAAGAATCGGACACAACTGAGTGACTGCATTAAGGAAGTGCTTATTGTGCCTGCACCAGCCCTTGCAGCGCTCCCATCTTCACCGTTAAAACACTTAATGGCAAAGGTTGGAGATTAGTGTCGGATTTGAGCTCTATCGACACTATTATTATTCTGTGCTATTCTGCAGTGCAAAAACTCCATACTTCACTGTGCTGTATTCCTGAAGATAGTGACTTCTTCTCTGGCATAGATCTCTGAAGTGCGTTCTTTAGTATTCCTGCACATCCTGATGACCCATATCTTTCTGCCTTCACTTGGGATGAACAGCAATATACAGGGACTTGTAATGCCACGGGGCTATCTTGAAAGCCCGGCCTAACTTTCCCAAATATTAAAAGCAGACTTAGACGATCAGGTTTTTCCACATACATCATTTCTGATACAATATGTAGATGATTTGTTGTTGGGTTCAAAAATTCTTTGATAAATAGTCAGCAAGATACCTTGTGTTTACTTCAGAAGCTAATGTCAAAGGGACTTTTAATTGCTCTAGATAGAGTGAAAGGCATTTTGGTATTGTTCCCTACTTTGAGGACAAAAAGGCAATGAAGGGGCTTTCAAGGCCTTGCAGAAATTGGATTCCAAATTTTTCCTTAGTGGTTCAACCATTATATGGCTTGCTTAAACAAGACCAACCTGAACCTCTCTGCTGGGAAATAGAACATTCTGAAGCCGCGGAGAACTTCAAAGCCTCCTGGCAAAGGTCTCAGCCCTGGGGCATCCAAATTATGATTTTTTTTGGTTGTTGTTGTTCTTTCTGCTGTGTGGCTTGTGGGATCTTAGTTCCCTGATCAGAGATTGAACCCTGGCCTCAGGCACTGGGAGTGCTGAGTCCTAACCACAGGACCACCAGGGAATCGCCTACCTTTTTTTCTTTTTAGAAAAAAAAAAGGAAGAAAAGTGAACGTGAAAGCATCAGTCAGTCAATGTCTGACTCTTTGTGACCCCATGGACTGCAGCCCACCAGACTGCTCTATCCATGGGATCCTCCAGGCAAGAATACTGGAGTGGGTAGCCATTCCCTACCCCAAGGGATCTTCCTGACCCAGAGATTGAACCCGGGTCTCCTGTGTTGTAGCAGATTCTTTACTGTCTGAGCCAACAGGGAAGCCCCATTTTTTAGATGTGAAAACAAAGGTGTTGCATCAGTGTTGCTGGATATTAACCCAGCAACCCAGCGGTTAGTACCCACCAATAGGATATTACAGCCAACAGCTAGGCTAGGTAGCTAAGGGCCTTTCTTCTTGTCTCCAGGTTGTCACAGCAACATCTGTGCTGTGTCAGTCCTCAGAAGAAACAGTCACGAGTCACCCTTCTCACCGTCTTTGTTCAAAAGCTTTGTTAAACTCTCAGCATACACATTATTCAGTAAGCTGATTAACTTCTCATAAAATTGTTTTGCTCTCGTTGAATATAACTTCTTCACAGGTATAACAAACAATCCAGTCACCTTGCTCCCAGAAGAATCAGAGGTCAAGAATGAAAAACATGATTGTTTTACTGACAATCTTTTATTGCCTAGGATTGATCTTCAAGAAAGCCCAATAACTAGTTCTGATTTTATATTTTTTACTGATGGGTCCTACTGAGAGGACCTCATGGAAAGTACCAGGCTGACCTTGTCACTGTTTCTCCTGAATCTATCCTTGAAAATGTTCCCTTGCCTAATGTCTTTGCTACCCAACAGTCTGAGTTGACAGCACTAACAAGAGCCTGCCAGTTGGCAAAAGGAAAATCTGGTAATATTTACACACATAGCTGCTACCCTTTTGGGGTGGCACGTGATTTTGTCTAGCCTCTGAAACAAAAAGGATCTTTAACATCCTCAGGGTAGCCTATTAAAATTGGGAAACAAGTTGAGAATTATTAGCTGTAAATCTGCTTCTGAGCACACTTGCTATTATTAAGGTATCGGATCATTCAAAGGCTGACATTGCAGAAGAAAAAGGAAACTAGCTGATCACGCTGCCAAGAGAGTGGCTTTACAAAACAAAGCAACCAACTAACAACTGTTTTTCACTTTCAGCCTCCCAGTAACTTTACTGACATAAAGTTTCAGGGAATGGCACCAGAAAGACACCTGGTCACAAAAAGGAGGTAGGTTCAGCTCCTCAAAGAGTGTTGGATAAACCCAAATGGAAGGCCTATCCTTCCATCTGAAGCTCAGTCTATTGAAGTTAACTCACTGGAACCCAGATAAGGTCATCTTATAGGGTAAACAGTATTTTTGGAAGCTTTATTTTACAATAGTCCATATGGTCTATTCAAGATGTACCATTTGTCCAAAATAAAACCTGAGGAAGTCATTACACAGTTCTCAAGGAAATTTTCCTTTGCCTGCAAGTCCCTTTGAAATTTGGCAGGTTGCTTTTATACAAATGTTTCCCTCTCAAGGTTAGCAGTATGTTCTTGCTTTGATGTGCACGTTCTCACACCTGTGGCAGAAGGGCCACGAGCACAGTCAGTAGGGAAACTGATTTTAGAAAGAGTGATTCCTATTTGGGGAACCCCTCAGAACTGTAGCTATGGAAGAACTCACTTTACCTGACAATCTGGTAAAGAAATTTGTAAGCTTTGGTTGATCATGTAGCACTTCTGTTACACTTATTGCCACCGATCTTCCGTGTTTACTAACAGAATAGTTAACAAATGGGACAACTTAAACCCAACTGGGGACTTCCCTGGTGGTCCAGTGGTTAAGAATCTGCCGCCAACGCAGAGGACCTGGGTTCCGTCCCTGGCCTGGGAAGATCCCACATGGTCCAGAGCAGCCAAGCCCACGCACACAACTGCTGAAGCCTGTGCCTACAGCCCGTGCTCTGCAACAGGCGACGTCTCAGCAAGAAGCCCGCACATCGCAACTAGAGAGCAGCCCCTGCTCACCGCGACTGGAGAAAGCCCAAGAGCAGCAACAAAGACCCAGGAAAAACAAAAATCAATTAATTAAAAAAAAACCCATTTGCTTGGGACGTCCCTGGCAGTCGAGTGGTTGAGATCTCACCTTCCAGTGCAGGGGCTGCTGACTGGCGTCCTTGTTGAGGGCTAAGAACCCACATGCCCTGAGCCAAAAAAACTGAAACATAAGCAGCGATATTGTAACAAATTCAATAAAGACTTTTAAAATGGCCCACATCAGAAAAATCTTTTAAAAAACCAACCCAATAGACTAAGATTATGAATGCTTATTCCTTACCCTGGCCTAGGCCCTTCCACTGGTCCTCAGCTTCAGATCCACTTCTTTTGGCAAACGTCATTTGTCTCCTTTTGAGATAATCATGGGGAGACCTCTGAGACTGGATGAAGGATTCTATGAACCCATATTGAAAGGGGATATGTTATATTATTGTAAGAATCTAACTGAATTATTAACAGGACATTCTAACCTGTTTTCTGAAGCTTATCACAGTAATTTATCTTTAAATGGAGATCGGATACCCCATGACCTGCAACCAGGAGACTCGGTTCAATCCCCGGTCTTGGAGGATCCCACGTGCTGCAGAGCCGCTGAGCCCGTGTGCCGCAACTATTGAGATTGTGCTCCGGAGCCTGGGAGCCACAGCCACTGAGCCCACGCATCAAAACTACGGAAGCCTGCACGCCCTAGAGGCTGTGCTCCACAAGACACGCTCGCTCACTGCGCCTGGAGCGTAGCCTCCACTCACTGCAGCTAGACAAAAGCCCACGCAGCAACAGAGACCCAGCACAGACAAAAATAAATAAATACATGAAGTTCTTTTTCAAACGACATTCGAAAGGCAAGAAAGATACCCATGCCAGGACAAGATGAGGGCATCAGAAGCAGACAGTTATCCCAAGATGCCAAACCTGACCTGTGTGATTATTTATAATGTTTTCTTGATTTCTTGGGCTTTTGAGCATGAAACAATTATTTTTCTGTTGTGGGCACAGTCCGACGCAAATTTTAGAAATCAATACAATTGATGGGTTTCTTGTCAGTTATCTATGTCCAATATTTCTGGTTTACTTTGGTAGGTTTTTCCTCTCCAAGGCTCTGATTGGATGGACTTTAGAAAATTTGTTTTAGAAGAAAGAAGTTATAGTTATGTCTGGGTCACTGTTGATATTACTAAGATGGGACCCCTCACTGGGCCAATCAATCATACTTGCTATGACCCTGATCAGAAATAAGAATTTTACTTTAAAAAAAAAAAAAAGAATTTTCCTTTAAAGCTACTCAAGCTCCATCAGAAGAATGAGCTAAATTTCACTGAAAAAATATAACTTACTGCTGGGGTCCAGCCTCCGCAAGATCCAGGGAAACCCGAAGGAGAAACGGCGTCGGCGATTGTTGAGAGAGAGATAGACAAGAATGTTGTAGATAAGAAACTAGAGGAGAGAAGAAAAGAGGCTGGAGTTCCTTCGTTTATACAGAAAATCAATAAAGTCTCAAGACAAAGGACTTGCACCATCTACATGAGGCCACAGGTGCCCTCCCGGTCTCCCGAGGGAGTGAAGGCTCAGGGCGCCTTCCGGTTCAGGTCTTAGAAACCCAGGCAAATAAGTAGACACGGTGGATCTCTGTACTCCAGATGGGAACTAGCCAGAAAGAGAGAGTAAGAGGAGGAAAATGATTGACACGAGGAGATCAAGCTGCTTTGATGAGCAAGATCCATAGCTTTATTTTTAAATGGTACTTATATACCTTTTTTGTACATAGAGGGAAATGAAAGATGCAAGGTCATACAGAGTCAGCCCAACATTCCAGCAGTATTGCTCTTATTGAAACCATGATTTTTCTGCATACCTTTTTCACAAAAGATGTTGTGTACAGTATCTTCTGGCCTTGGAGGCCTGTGAACATTTTATGACCCTCTTTTGATAAAGGCTGCTCAACCAGAAAACTTGTTTTCCCTCAAAGTGTTTTTTCTTTATATTTCTAATCTATGTCAGCCTCAGAAAATGCCAAACAGAGTTACGTTTTTCATAGAGCAAAGGTGCAGTGAGTTACAAGAAAGAACCAATTAGCTCAAAAGTTTGATATGGTTAAATTCAAGGCTACACGTGTTTTTCTAGCATTTTCACTATGTTAACTAATGCATTCCCAGGTGCACAGTGGATAAGAGATATGGGAACTTAGCAACAAGCATTGGCCCAATAATGAAATCCTACATCAGCACTAGCACTACTCTAATATCTTTTAACTCTTTCAAAGGCTCTATGTTTTAGGCTTTCCGTGCCTCTCACAGTTGGGAGGCTGTAAATAATCACATGCGTAGCTATAAGGGTCTGGATATATCTGCCGAGCAAGCTAGAATGCTAACAGAGGGGGTTTGATTTGAAATATTCCTCTCATGTCCAGGAGACTTATTAGCTAGAGCCCTAAGTTGATTTTCTCCAGAGAAAAGTGGTCAGGGTTAGCCCCCTGTTAATGTCAGAGGAGTCGGTGAAAGTCATGAAACAGTAAAACAGACAGATTCTGGTTTTGGGGTAGATGCTCGAGAAAGCCTAGGGAGCCCCTTGAGTTCTGAAGCCTTGCTTTACAGTTCTCTTCCACATGACTTTGTCATGGGTGGGATCTCCCATGGTGGCTCCCGGCAACTTACCAATTATTAGGAAGGCCTATCTCTCAGTTACGGGAAGGATTTATATGGCTAACACCAGACTGTGGTCACTTAAGGGCCTCCCATGTTGGGAACAATTAAATCATACTACAGATTATCAGCCTAATAATGACTAGAAAATTAGGCAGTGTGCCTTAAGAAAATGCCAATATATTATTTCCTTTAAAGAGAGCAATTGGTATGACACAAATTGGATCAGGTGACTAGGAATATATAAAGTAGGACCTAACGGAACTCCGTGGTTTCGCAGGACCAATCTATGGCTCTGACTTCCACCAGGATGGACAGGAAGGGGTATTCCAGAATTCCCTTAGGTCAAGGTCACGTGTGTGCCAATTTAGATGTGACTATGGCAAATTTACTTTTAATACGAGCCTGATGGACCAAGAGATCTGTATTACAACCATTTAGCAGCTATTTTTGTGACTTCACTAGGATCAGAATATGTAATTGCCTACATGGAAGCCTTAAGAGAATTCACCGTAAAGTCCTTACATGACGGTAAACAGGTGCTTAGCCTACTGAATTCTGAGGTTGCTATGATGAGAAAACTGATATTATGAAACTGCATGGCTCTCAATATTCTCGGCACCTGTTATGATTCAAACTGAATGCTGCATTTTGACACAGAAAAATCAGCATTTGTCTGTGTATATAACATTTAATGACCCAGGTGAAAAATCATATTTCTGCCTTAAGTGATCCTCTTCTTAGTCTTGGTGATCTTTTAGGGAGCTGATTTAGTTCTCAAAGCTCAAGGCATAAATTCCTATGTAAGACTTTATTTATGTTACTAGCTATATTACTTTGCCATGCTTCATTCTGTACCCCAAGGTATTCATCCTGTTACTCCAGGTGTTTCTTGACTTCCTACTTTGGCACTCCAGTCCCCTATAATGAAAAGGACATCTTTTATGGGTGTTAGGTCTAGAAGGTCTTGTAGGTAGGGATAAAGCTAATAGAGTTTTGCCAAGAGAACGCACTGGTCAGAGCAAACACCCTCTTCCAACAACACAAGAGAAGACTCTGAGAGACATGGACATCACCAGATGGTTAATACCAAAATCAGATTGATGATATTCTTTGTAGCCAAAGATGGAGAAGCTCTATACCGTCAGCAAAAACAAGACCGGGAGCTGACTGTGGCTCAGATTACAAACTCCTTATTGCCAAATTCAGACTTAAATTGAAGAAAGTAGAGAAAACCACTAGCCCATTCAGGTATGACCTAAATCAAATCCTTTACAATTATACAGTGGAAGTGAGAAATAGATTCAATGGATTAGGTCTGATAGACAGAGTGCCTGAAGAACTATGGATGGAAGTTCATGACATTGTATAGGAGGCAGGGATCAAGACCATCCCAGGGAAAAGAAATGCAAAAAGGAAAAATGATTATCTGAGGAGGCTTTACAAATAGCTATGAAAAGCAGAGAAGCAAAAGGCAAAAGTGAAAAGGAAAGACATACATATTTGAACGCAGAGTTCCAAAGAATAGCAAGGAGAGATAAGAAAGCCTTCTTCAGCGGTCAATGCAAAGAAATAGAGGAAAACAATAGAATGGAAAAGACCAGAGATGTCTTCAAGAAAATTAGAGATACCAAGGGAACATTTCATGCAAAGATGGGCTCGATAAAGGACAGAAATGGTATGGACCTCACAGAAGCAGAAGATATTAAGAAGAGGTGGCAAGAATACACAGAAGAACTACACAGAGAAGATCTTCATAACCCAGATAATCACGATGGTGTGATCACTCACCTAGAGCCAGACATCTTGGAATGTGAAATCAAGTGGGCCTCACTATGAACAAAGCTAGTGGAGGTGATGGAATTCCAGTTGAACTGTTTCAAATCCTAAAAGATGATGCTGTTAAAGTGTCAATATGCCAACAAATTTGGAAAACTCAGCAGTGGCCACAGGACTGGAAAAGGTCGGTTTTCATTCCAATCCCAAAGAAAGGCAATGCCAAAGAATGCTCAAACTACCACACAATTGCACTCATCTCACACACTGGTAAAGTAATGCTCAAAATTCTCCAAGCCAGGCTTCAAAAGTACATGAACCATGAACTTCCAGATGTTCAAGCTGGATTTAGAAAAGGCAGAGGACCCAGAGATCAAATTGCCAACATCTGCTGAATCATCAAAAAAGCAAGAGAGTTCCAGAAAAACATCTACTTCTGTCTTATTGACTATGCCAAAGCCTTTGACTGTGTGGATCACAATAAACTGTGGAAAATTCTTCAAGAGATGGGAATAACAGACCACCTGTCCTGCCTCTTGAGAAATCTGAATGCAGGTCAGGAATCAACGGTTAGAATTGGACATGGAAAAATAGACTGGTTCCAAACAGGGAAAGGAGTATGTCAAGGCTGTATATTGTCACCTGTTTATTTAACTTACATGCAGACTACATCATAAGAAATGCTTGGCTGGATGAAGCACAAGCTGGAATCAAGACTGCCGGGAGAAATATCAATAACTTCAGATATGCAGATGACTCCACCATTATGGCAGTAAGTGAAGAAGAACTAAATTGCCTCTTGATGAAAGTGAAAGAGGAGAGTGAAAAAGTTGGCTTAAAGCTTAACATTCAGAAAATGAAGATCATGGTATCCAGTCCCATTACTTCATGGCAAATAGATCGGGAAACAGTGGATACAGTGACAGACTTTATTTTGGGGGGGTGGCTCCAAAATCACTGCAGATGGTGACTGTAGCCATGAAATTAAAAGACACTTGCTCCTTGGAAGGAAAGTTATGACCAAGCTAGACGGCATATTAAAAAGCAGAGACGTTACTTTGCCAACAAAGGTCCACTAGTCAAATCTATGGTTTTTCCAGTAGTCATGTATGGATGTGAGAGTTGGACTATAAAGAAAGCTGAGTGCGGAAGAATTGATGCTTTTGAACTGTGGTGTTGGAGAAGACTCTTGAGAGTCCCTTGGACTACAGGGAGATTGAAGTTGCTCAGTCGTGTCCGACTCTTTGCGAGCCCGTGGACTGTGTAGCCCACCAGGCTCCTCCATCCATGGGATTCTCCAGGCAAGAATACTGGAGTGGGTTGCCATTTCCTTCTCCAGGGGAATCTTCTCGACCCAGCAATCGAACCCAGGTCTCCTGCATTGCAGGCAGATGCTTTAACCTCTGAGCCACCAGGGAAGCCCCTAAAGAAGACCAGTCCTGAATATTTATTGGAAGGACTGATGCTGAAGCTGAAACTCCAATACTTTGGCCACCTGATGCGAAGAACCGACTCATTTGAAAAGACCTTGATGCTGGGAAAGATTGAAGGTGGGAGGAGAAGGGGATTACAGAAGATGAGTTGGTTGGATGGCACCACCGACCCAATGGACATAAGTCTGAGTAAACTCTGGGAGTTGGTGATAGACAGGGAGATGCCGGAGTCCAGCTCCAGCCGCCAGGGAATCAGCCTGAAGGGATGAGTGCTGTCAGCGGAGAATGATGTAGCGTCTGACTCAAGATGTGGGACTACATGTTTATTTCAAGCTTCAGGTTTTCTTTTATACTTTGACAAAAGCATTAGGTCAGAGGTTTGACATTTTCAGTTCCCCCCAACCCAGATTTTTTGTCTCCAGAAATCATTGTTGCCCTTCAAACAGAGTTCCTGCTTCAGTGATTCTCTCAGAATCAGCGCTACTATTATCTGCTTCCTCTTATGCGTCCTCTACTTGTGATTACATTGTAACTCATGCCACATTCCTCAGTTTATTTCTTATCTTTCTAAATCCTGTTTGCCCCTAGTATCTTAAGATCACTATCTCCTAAAAAGGCTTCTAGCTATTAATATCTCTAAAATTCCTAATCTCTATAAACTATAGTAAAATATGCTAACACTACAACATTCCTTAAATTTTTAGCTTCTAACTATTCTTAACTATTCCTAAACCCTAAATTCAGCAAAATTCTTTTGCCATAAACATTCCCCTCACAAACAGGTCTCAGATAACAATCCTTCCCATGGCCTCAAGCTGCAGCCTATATGCTCATTCTGGAACATTCTTTGTAAAGATCCTTGAACAAATGTCAGTGGTTAACTTTATGGAATATTCTCTGGGCACAACTGCAGAAGGCTTTGTGCCTTCTCATGCTCCTCTCAAGAACAATAAGCACCTTAACATTCTTTCCAGCCAATTCAACCGAAGAAAGGAGAAAACAAGTCAGAATCACAAGACCTAACCCCTTCATCCCGAGACCGTGCCTGTGGGATGAGGAGAGGGGGTTGGGGCCGTGCCTCCATTTTGTTAGTAATGCCTAATGCGGCTCCTGACAGGCAGGCCTGGCATGGTGCAGTCCATGGAGTTGCAAAGAGTTGGACATGACTGAGCAACTGAACTGAACTCAACTGTTATTATTTCTATCCTGTCTATATTATAAGATTGCTGTCTCTAGCAGTACTCAATGTGTCATCAGGCCTCTGACAATATGAATGATGGTTAATTGAGGCCATTTTGGCAACTGCTGGCAATTTTGAGGCAATTGATTACTCATTTAACTATACGAAATAATTGTAGTAGTGCAAGTGCAGATATGGAAGAAACAAGGGAAATCATTTCTGGGATCATAAGAGACTAGTAACACAGATGATCCAGAGGATTTTAGGTAATCAATACGGTCTAATCCAAAAACAGCACACTGAGTGGCCTAACAGTGAAATCTTCTTGTGATCTAGGAACGAGACTTCCTAGTGCTATGGGACAAATGGATCATCAAATTCCTCCCAAATTTTGGTCTAATTTATAACCAACAGGGAGCACTGTAAACAAACAAACAAAGAACTGCTTCCAGTTCTACAAGGATCAAGCCATTAGCTACTACAGTTGCCCACTGACAGTGCACTCTGACAGGAGTTCAAGGCAGAAAAGAACGGAAAGCATTACTGTGCTTTGGATACTGGCCCTAGATAGTTAAGATGCATATCTAAGGAATAATTCCAAGGAACCCAGATTCTTGTATGTTCCCATACCTAGAAAAGCACTAAAATCATTATCTCGAGATATGATTTTTTCTGATTATCAGTAATCTTTTGATGTGCACCTACATTTTTTTTTTCCAGAAAAAAATCTCATATATATACTGGCTCCACCCCAGTCTCTTTAGAGCAGTTCCTCATAGCTATCTGAAACACTGCCTCCCAGGCTAGAGTCCTTCGTAAGACCCCTAACTCATAACTTTGAAGTTGAGCATTTTTCTTCAGTTGATAGAAGGACGTGTGGTGGGCATGGTAAGAAAATCACAAGGCTTACTGTTCTTACCAATATTTAGCTGTTTTTCTTGAACAAACACTTCTCGGAATATTGCAAGCCTTTAATTTCCAGAGTTCTAGTAAGTTTATTTTGAGAGTTTTTGTTGTGTTCTCATTGATTTTATGGAGAAACAGATTTGGGGGTCGAGTGGGATTGTTACTAAACCATTTGCAATGCAACCCGCTCCAGTATTCTTGCCTGGAAAATTCCATCGACAGAGGAGCCTGGCGGGCTACTGTCCATGGGGTCGTAAAGAGTTGGATATGGCTGAGCGACTGAGCACACACACACACTCCCTGAAATGAATCACTGATACACAAGATAACTTGGATAAATCTCAAGAGAATTATGCTGAGTGAAAAAAAAAATGACCTCAAAAGGTTACATATCATATGATTTCATTTATGTACCATTCTTTACGTTAAAAAATTAGACAGATGGATTACAGACTCTGGGTGGAAAAGGTCAGAGAAATGAGGAGAGAAAAAGCTGTGGTTATAAAAGCGTAGTACAAGGGATACTTGCAATAAAACAGTTTTGTATCTTAATTGCACTTGTAGTCTAATTTCACGAATTAAATACACATACGCATGCATGCCTATAACAGTAGTGTTAGCTGAAAACTGGGTTCACCTCTTCAGTTCAGTTCAGTTCAGTTGCTCAGTCGTGTCCGACTCTTTGTGACCCCATGAATCGCAGCACGCCAGGCCTCCCTGTCCATCACCAACTCCTGGAGTTCACTCAGACTCACGTCCGTCCATCGAGTCCGTGATGCCATCCAGCCATCTCATCCTCTATCGTCCCCTTCTCCTCCTGCCCCCAATCCTTCCCAGCATCAGAGTCTTTTCCAATGAGTCAACTCTTCGCATGAGGTGGCCAAAGTACTGGAGTTTCAGCTTTAGCTTCATTCCTTCCAAAGAAATCCCAGGGCTGATCTCCTTCAGAATGGACTGGTTGGATCTCCTTGCAGTCCAAGGGACTCTCAAGAGTCTTCTCCAACACCACAGTTCAAAAGCATCAATTCTTCAGCGCTCAGCCGACTTCACAGTCCAACTCTCACATCCATACATGACCACAGGAAAAATCATAGCCTTGACTAGATGGACCTTAGTCGGCAAAGTAATGTCTCTGCTTTTGAATATACTATCTAGGTTGGTCATAACTTTTCTTCCAAGGAGTAAGCATCTTTTAATTTCATGGCTGCAGTCACCATCTGCAGTGATTTTGGAGCCCCCAAAAATAAAGTCTGACACTGTTTCCACTGTTTCCCCATCTATTTCCCATGAAGTGATGGGACTGGATGCCATGATCTTCGTTTTCTGAACGTTGAGCTTTAAGCCAACTTTTTTGCTCTCCTCTTTTGCTTTCATACCTCTTGGTAGGTGTCAAGTCAAAAGACATAACCAAGCACACAAAGATCAGGAGGAGTGAAACCAAGCAGGACCCTGCAGGGCTCCTGGGCATAAAGCTTTTCTCTGTCCTTGTTTCTTGCTTGTAGGAAATAGATTTCAGACTCTATAACCTTCCCTGAGTTCCAAAGGTCAGATTCAAATAGTTGCTAATCAGAGAAGAGAGGGGATATAAAGACCAGAGAGGAGCAGTCCAGAAACAACAGCGTAGCTCTGGGACAGGGTCCTCTGCCTCAAGGGATATGCATAGCAATATCTTTAAGCTCTTCTGCAGAACTAAAGCCCCCAATAAATGAAAATGTTAACTACTTGATGAAGCATTCTTCATTCCAGAGAGAAGGTTACAGTTTGAGAACCTTGAGAACCACAGAAGCTCATCAGGAGACCACCTGAGGCCTGATTAAAGGACTGCAGGACCTGCACATACTCTGACCCTTATATCAGCAACCTCCCCCTCACCTGGAACCATTGCTATAAAACTCTCCACTAAATCCTCCTGGATTGGGATACACAATCTTGAGAGCATGTGTCCCCTTTGCCTGGAAAAGCAGTAAAGATATTCTACTTCACCCAAAACTCTGTCTCTGAGATTTGATTCACCACCAGTGCACAGAGGTCAAGCTTTTGGCATCAGAAGGAAGAATTATTACTTGCAGCAAGTAAGGAGAACACTGGGGATCCTTCCCAAAGCAGTGTCTCCCTCAACAGAAGGTTGGGGGATTTTTAAGCTAAGGGTATATGCATATTCATGAAGGGGCTTGGGCAGTCAACAGAGTAGAGTGTTTACTTGATCGAAGTTTAGTTGAGAGTCAGAAAAGACCGACATCAACCCTTAGGTCCCAGTTATCTGGTGGTTGAGTGTTTCAGGCTGATCTTTACCACTGAAATAGAACTGGGACTGTTCACCACAGACACATTATTTTAACTTCTTTTGCCTAATAACAGTTGTTTGCTTCTGCATTCTTTCTTCCCCTTAAGATCATTAATTATTGAGACCTTTTCAAAGTCAAGCCAGGTTTGGATCACAAGTGGCTTAAGCCAAAAACAACCTCTAATCTGCAGATGACACCACCCTTATGGCAGAAAGTGAAGAGGAACTAAAAAGCCTCTTGATGAAAGTGAAAGAGAAGAGTGAAAAAGTTGGCTTAAAGCTCAACATTCAGAAAAGGAAGATCATGGCATCCAGTCCCATCACTTCATGGGAAATAGATGGGGAAACAGTGGAAACAGTGTCAGATTTTATTTTGGGGGGCTCCAAAATCACTGCAGATGGTGACTGCAGCCATGAAATTAAAAGATGCTTACTCCTTGGAAGAAAAGTTATGACCAACCCAGATAACATATTCAAAATCAGAGACATTACTTTGCCAACAAAGGTCCATCTAGTCAAGGCTATGGTTTTTCCAGTAGTCATGTATGGATGTGAGAGTTGGACTGTGAAGAAGGCTGAGCGCCAAAAAATTGATGCTTTTGAACTGTGGTGTTGGAGAAGACTCTTGAGAGTCCCTTGGACTGCAAGGAGATCCAACCAGTCCATTCTGAAGGAGATCAGCCCTGGAATTTCTTTGGAAGGAATGAAGCTAAAGCTGAAACTCCAGTACTTTGGCCACCTCATGCGAAGAGTTGACTCATTGGGAAAGACTCTGATGCTGGGAGGGATTAGGGGCAGGAGGAGAAGGGGACAAGAGGAGATGAGATGGCTGGATGGCATCCCCGACTCGATGGACGTGAGTCTGAGTGAACTCCAGGAGTTGGTGATGGACAGGGAGGCCTGGTGTGCTGCGATTCATGGGGTCGCAGAGTCGGACACGACTGAGCGAATGAACTGAACTGAACTGAACTGAATCTGTCAGAAAGCCATGCCTGATTCTCTTTCTCCAGGGAACTCCGCCCTTAGGCTAAAAGTGGTAATATATGAACGTCAATGATTTGTATCAGTGTCAGTTTCTTGGTTGTGAAACAGTGCGCCTCAGATTGGGGCTTGAACCCACACGCTGGGATTTGAAGCCAACCAATACCTTTATTGGGAATGAACCCATGGTCTTTTAATTAGAATCACTCACCTAGTGGACTTCCCAGTGATAAAGAACCCACCTGGCAATGCAGGAGACATAAGAGATGCAGGTTCTATCCCTGGGTCAGGAAGATCCCCTGAAGTAGGAAATGGCAACCCGCTCCAGTATTCTTGCCTGGAGAATCCCATGGAGAGGAGCCTGGCGGGCTACAGTCCATGGGGTCATAAAGAGTCGGACACGACCAAGCAGCTTAGCACACATGCACCTAGTCCCGACTTACTGAGGCTCAGGTTCTTTGTGTCTCAACGCAGAATGAGTTCAACAGGAGGTTAAGTGACAGACAAGTTTATTAAGATAAGATTTATTAAGGTTTATTAAGATAAGATATTTGTGAGACCAAGAGATGCAAGCAAGCAGGCGAGAGAGGTCTCGCCCAAGAATTAAGTGGGCTACAATTGTATAATCAAAGGAAAGTTGGGGAGGAGGGAAAGACTTTTCTTTGAGTAGAAATCAGGCTTCCTAGCCCCTCCTTCATATCAGGTAGGAGAGTGTCTGACCCTATGAGGTCAAACTAGGATCACCACGGTGCTTATTCAAATCAGTAGAACAGTAGTAACCCTTTTCTTTGACCTAATGGCCTGGGGCATATCTCATGCTTTTATTTATGGCTTCATAGTTAAGCAAGTATATGAGGACTATACACACTTAGAGGAATTTAGAGAAATTACATATTTAGAGGAATTCTTGTTTTAGAGATATTAGTATGAGTTCATCAAAAAGATGCCAACAGTTACCTCAGTTTTACCTTAAAAAAAAAAAAGGCTATGGATTAGTGAATTCCCTAGCAGTCCAGTAGTTAGAATTCCGTTTTCATTGCCAAGGGCATGGGTTTGACCCCTGGTTAGGGAACTAAGATTCCACTAGCCACAAGGCAAAGAAAAAAAGAGAAGGAAATGCAGTATTGTTGACTATAGTCACTATAATGTATGTTAGATTCCCCAGAATTTATTCACCTTCTAGTTGCAACTTTGTACCCTTTAAGAACATCTAATTCCCTCATTTTCCATCCACTGGTAGCCACCATTCTATTCTATACCAGTTTGCCGGTTTTAGATTCAATATTTAAGTGATAAGTGATACCATACTATATACGATAGGCTCTCTCTGGCTTATCTCACTTAGCATAATGCCCTCAAGGTCCATGTTGTCACAAATAGCGTGATTTCCTTCCCTTTCGTGGCCGAATAATATTCTGTGGGGGCGCTCTGCAGAAAGAGAGAGGCAGTGGAACTTCCCTCAGCAAAGCCGAGGGTTCCTGAGGAAAGGTGAGCCTGCTGTCCACCAACCCAGCCCCTCGGCGAGCGAGAGACAACCAGACTCAACAGGGGTTCCGTCTAAGCAGATCCGCTTGATTGCCACAAGCTCTTGGTTTATAAAGGCAAGCAGGGAGGGGTTTGCGAGGGACTTTCCATAGTTGCGCCAATCACGTTAAAAGTCAAATCGTCATGTGTCACCACTATAACAGGAATCTATGGTGATCACGCACTGTCCACGTGCACGGAAATCAAGAGAGCCAATCAAAAGTTTTGACAGACAACTTAGGCCGCGCCCTCATCTCTTCCGCCAGGCGCCATCTTAGCTCTAAACCGCAAAGCTAGCCCTTCTTTTTTAAGGTTTCCCATTTAGGGCCCCACAATATTCCATTGTATAGATATGTATCAATCACATCTTCTTTACCCATTTTTTCACTGAAGGACACTTGGGTTGTTTCCATATGTTGGCTATTGTGAATAATGCTATATAATAAACACAGGATTGTACACACACTTTCAATATCCTATTTTCATCTCCTTTGTATATACATCAAAAAGTGGAATTGCTGGATCATGTGGTAGCTCTACTTTAATTTTCTTTTTTGAGGACCCTCCATATTGTTTCCCATAGTCCAGAACCAATTTATATTCCCACCAACAGGGTACAAGGGCTCTCTTTTCCCCACATCCTTGCCAACACTTGTTGTATCTTCTCTTCTTGATAATGGCCATTCTGACAGATGTGAAGTGATATCTTATTGTGGTTCTGATTTGCACTTCCCTGGTAATTAGCATCTTTTCTTGTATCTGTTGGCCATTTGCGTGTCTTCTTTAGAAAAATATTGATTCAAGTCCTCTGCTCACTTTTAAATCAGTTGTGTTTTGTTATTGAGTTGTACAAGTTCTTGATATATTTTATGTATTAACCCTTTATCCAGTATATGGCTTGCAAACATTTTCTCCCACTCTATAGATTGTCTTTTCATGTTGTCAATTGTTTCTTTTGCTGTATAATTTGATTTTTTTTTCTTTTGCACTTTTGGTTTCATATTTAAATATATCATTGTTAAGACCAATGTCAAGGAAATTGTTCCCAATGCTTTATTCTAGGAGTTTTACGGTATCAGGTCTTATGGTTAAGTCTTTAATCCATTTAAAGTTAATTTTTGTGAGTGTTGTATGCACATTTCCTGATTTCAAACAAGTGAAAGGGAAAGGCGTTCAGTTGTGTGTGACTCTTTGTGACCCCATGAACTGTAGCCTGCCAGGCTCCTCTGCCCATGGAATTCGCCAGAATACTGGAGTGGGTAGCTGTTCCCTTCTCCAGAGATCTTCCCAACCCAGGGACTGAACCCACATCTCCCGCATTGCAGGTGGATTCATTACCGTCTCAGCCACCGGGGAAGCCCGATTTCAAACAATACTGGAGTAGGTTGTCATTTCCTTCTCCAGGGGATCTTTCTGACCCAAGGATTGAACCTGCATCTCCTGTGTCTCCTGCATTGGCGGGCAGATTCTTTACCACTGAGCCACCTGAGAATCCCTATGTAATAGAAACTAATAGGAACTTACATGGTGGTGTGAGCCAATTATACCTCAAAAACAAACTCATAGAAAAAGATCAGATTTGTGGTTAACAGAGGCAGGGAGTAGGGGATGGGGAGATTGGATGAAGGTAGTTCAAAAGTATAAATTTCCAGTTATAAGGTAAATAAGTGTTAAGGAGGTAATGTGTGTGTGTGTATGCTCAGTCGTTTCAATAGTATCCAATGCTTTGCAACCCAGCTGGACTGTAGCCCGCCAGGCTCTCCTGTCCATGGAATTTTCTAGGCAAGAATACTGGAGCGGGTTGCCACTTCCTACTCCAGGGGAGCTTCCCAACCTAGGGAATTAACCTGCATATCTTGCATCTCCCATACTGGCAGGTGGCTTCTTTACTGCTGAGCCACCTGGGAAGTCAAAACAGCACCAGTGACATTCTAACTGCCAAATCAGATTTCTGTGATGTGACATGGTTGACCATACCCTGAAAGTGACACAGGGAAGATGTGTTACTGAGTTGATCACTGCCGTGGGAGACGGGGGCTGAATCTAGCAGGGCGCAGTCTGAGGATCTACACAGAATGCATTTCTGAATTGTCCCTTTCTTAAAGTTGGGCTACTGAAGCACGTATCTACCGATATCCATCCTTCGCTGCATGAGAACTACCCTGAGGGCATTAACTTCCCTTGAACTCTTGTGCCCTGGTTGCAGGAGCACTGCCCGGAGAATGAGCCTTCAGAGAAAGCCCTAAGGCAGAAAAACAGCATGTCCTATTACCACTGCCTGAGAGTGCACATCCTAGTTACAGCGGGTCGGAGGTGCCCAAGGGACACCGCATCATCCCCTGCTGTCTACGAATCTTACCTGACTCCTGTATTCTCAAACTCAGTTCATTCTCTTTTTCCTCTCTTTTGTAATAGTGGGAATGTTGTACGGATGAGTAAGAGGACTACACTGATAAGTTCCCAGATTGGAAGACCTTAGGCATTTAGGCAGAGAAACCTAACTCTGGAGGCTTAAGTTCTGTTATTTCTAGGAATACTTGAATTGAGATAGGACCTAAGGGCAGAGATGTGACAAGCGTTCGTATGTGTGTGTGTGTTAAAGGCATTCAACACACACATGCATTTGTTTGTGAAACAAATTTTTGTCATTATTCAGCATTTGGTTCGGTTCAATCGTTCAGTCGTGTCCAGCTCTTTGTGACCCCATGAACCGCAGCACGCCAGGCTCCCTGTCCATCATCAACTCCCAGAGTCCACCCAAACCCAAGTCCATTGAGTCGGTAATGCCATCCAACCATCTCATCCTCTGTTGTCCCCTTCTCCTCCCACTTTCAATCGTTCCCAGCATCAGGGTCTTTTCCAATGAGTCAGCTCTTCATATGAGGTAGCCAAAGTATTTGAGTTTCAGCTTCAACATCAGTCCTTTCAATGAATACCCAGGACTGATCTCCTTTAGGATGGACTGGTTGGACCTCCTTGTAGCCCAAGGGACTCTCAAGAGTCTTCTCCAACACCACAGTTCAAAAGCATCCATTCTTCGGCGCTCAGCTTTCTTCACAATCCAACTCTCACATCCATACATGACCACAGGAAAAACCATAGCCTTGACTAGATGGACCTTTGCTGGCAAAGTAATGTCTCTGCTTTTGAATATGCTATCTGGGTTGGTCATAACTTGTCTTCCAAGGAGCAAGCATCTTTTCATTTCATGGGTGCAATCACCATCTGCAGTGATTTTGGAGCTCCCCAAAATAAAGTCTGACACTGTTTCCATTGTTTCCCCATCTATTTCCCATGAAGTGATGGGACCAGATGCCATGATCTTTGTTTTCTGAATGTTGAGCTTTAAGCCAACTTTTTCACTCTCCTCTTTCACTTTCATCAACAGGCTCTTTAGTTTCTCTTCACTTTCTGCCATAAGGATGGTGTCATCTGCATATCTGAGGTTATTGATATTTCTCCCAGCAATCTTGATTCCAGTTTGTGCTTCCTCCAGCCCAGCGTTTCTCCTGATGTACTCTGCACATAAGTTAAATAAGCAGGGTGACAATATACAGCCTTGACGAACTCCTCTTCCTATTTGGAACCAGTCTGTTGTTCCATGTCCAGTTTTAACTGTTGCTTCCTGACCTGCATATAGGTTTCTTAAGAGGCAGGTCAGGTGGTCTGTTATTCCCATCTCTTGAAGAATTTTCCACAGTTTATTGTGATCCACACAAAGGCTTTGGCATAGTGAATAAAGCAGAAATAGATGTCTTTCTGGAACTCTCTTGCTTTTTCAATGATCCAGCAGATGTTGGCAATTTGATCTCTGGTTCCTCTGCCTTTTCTAAATATTTACCATTATATGGAATTTAACTTTTTTGGATTGTGAATTTACTATAGAAGGAGGGTTAGGGAGATTTGAAATGCGAGTAACAAAGCTCGCATATTGTGAATTGTCTACGCTTGAATACAGGAAGTCTGGCACATCTATATTAAAATCTATTCATTTATTCATCTATTTAATAACAGAAACCCTGAGTTTTAGCTGGACATATACTATTCATCTAATAATATTTCTCAGGTAAACATGTGGCTGGATATGGTGATATGATGAAATTCTCCCCCGTGAAAAAATGGCAAAAGTGGTGTAAAAGTGCTTTAAAAAGGAATTTCGTGTTCTCCATTTCCTCTCTTTGCCCATCCCTGCAGGCTGCAACATAGATGTAACCCTGGTGGGTGTGCTTTGTCCATGAGAATGAAGACAACTCACTTATTAGGAGCTGTGGGGACAGTGCTGAACGAACCCAAGCTCATGAAGAACCTCAGTGGGCCAGAACCACCCTGCCAACACTTCACAGCTCATTTCTGAGCTGAATGGAGAGAAACCAGTCTCTGCCTTACATCTCAGGGCCTCTTTTGTATAGAAGTTTGGCCTGTACCCTCACATGATATGCAAGTCGGAAGCTTAGGAAATAGCCTGTAGTCCTTCCTTTCTCAGATTCCTTTCATATTTCTTTTCTCAGCTCCCTCACCTCTAAACATACAATTACAGATCTAGCTCAGTCTCTCTTACGGCTGACCCTTCCTCATCAAGCCCACAATTGGGCTAGGAGACAGCAGTGAGCAGTCCTGAAGAGAGATCTTAGTTCCCTGCCCAGGAATTCAATCCGGGTTGGGTATGTGTGCTGTGCTCAGCAATCCCAAGGACTGTACCCCACCAGGCTCCTCTATCCATGGAATTTTCCAGGCAATAATCCTGGAATAGGTTGCCATTCTCTACTCCAGGGGATCTTCCCAACCCAGGGATCAAACCCTTGTTTCTTGTTTCACCTGCATTAGCAGGCAGATCCTTTTACCACTGGGCCACCTGGGAAGCCTAGATGCAAATGAGGAATCCTCGCCACCAGATCACTAGAGGCTGGAAGCTAGAAGCAAAGTGGCCCTGGCTCTTTACCCCATTTGCAAAGAAGAATGTTTCAAGGAGGCTAAAACTGTAATAGGTACAAAGCTTATTATTAGAGACAGCATAACATCTGGGAGAGTACACAGAGAAGTATTTAAGACAGAAGCTAGGGAGAAATACACACCCAGAGAGAAAAGGTATGGGCATCCTCTCTAATGAGGAGAAGCACAACAAGTCAGAAAGTAGGGAGAGATATACACCTGGAGAGGAACACAGGCTTCCTGAGTGAGGAGGAACAGAGTTATTCAGAAACCAGGCAGAGACACATGCCCAGAGAGGAGTGCGGAGTCCTGAACGAAGACTGCAGCAGTCAGAAGGCAACTTCAATCACTTACATAGGACAGTTCTTCTGGGTCTTTGTTTACATTTGGCCAATTATCTCGTTTCTTTCTCCGCACCTCACTTGTCCTTGGACCCTACCCAAGATGCATGAGCAACTTTTTGCTAAGATGGCTAGTGGGTGCCTGTCCACACTTATTACGGGGGTGGGGCTCTCTCCCTTTTCAACCCCCAAGGAGCCTTTCTGCACATGTGCAGGTAGGGGAGTTTTCCTTGATCTCAGGAGTGGGTACTTTATCTCTTTACTTTAGCAGTGCTCAGCTCTTGCCACTAGCTTTGTCCTTGGAGTGTCTAGGTGAGAACGAAGCTTGACTTTTACTCCACTTGACAAACACCGGCTGTCTGGCCCAGGAGCCCATCTGTCTCCTACCTCAGTCTCACCGTCTGGACTCCATCTGCCTTCCTTTAACTGGTCTTGCCCCCTCTGCCTTACACTGTCAATACCTCCAGGAGAGGATTCTTGACAAAACACATTCAACTGTCAAGTCTCTACTTAAAAATGCTCAATTTTTAATTCTCAACCCTCCAATGCAGGGGGTACAGGTTCAATCACTTGTTGGGGAGCTAAGACCCCACATGCCTTGAGGCCCAAAACCCAAAAATGTCAAACAGAAACAATACTGTGACAAATTCAATGAAGACTTTAAAAAAATGGTCCACATTAAAAAAATCTTTAAAAACCCTCAAAACTATAGGGTCTCTGTTGAACAAACCACACAGATCCCTAACTAAAGTATAAAGTGAGAGGAAAACATGGCCCCATGATACCGTCTCTGTACAAAGAAAGCCATAAGGATACTGATACTAGATCAGGCTGTGCCTTGAAGTGCCAGCCACTGCTATTTGCTAATTTCCCCAGAATTAAGGGATAGTTTGCCACCTCTCTCCATCCCCAGGGTTGTTAAAGAAAACTCTTAAGAGTCCCTTGGACTGCAAGGAGATCAAACCAGTCCATCCTAAAAGAAACCAGTCCTGAATATTCATTGGAAGGACTGATGCTGAAGCTGAAACTCCAGTACTGTGGCTACCTGTTGGGAAGAACTGACTCATCGGAAAAGACCCTGATGCTGGGAAAGATTGAAGACAGGAGAAGGGGACAGAGGATGAGATGGCTGGATGGCATCACCGACTCAAGGGATGTGAGTTTGCGTAAACTCTGGGAGTAGGTGATGGACAGGGAGGCCTGGCGTGCTTCAGTACACGGGGTCACAAAGAGTCAGACATGACTGAGCGAATGAACTGAACTGAACTGACACGATGTATTGTCTATCTGGTACTGGAAGACTTGGCAGCTTCTGTGAACCCTATATCTTGTTTTGCTTTGTTAAAATTGTTTGTTTGTATACATTTATCAATCTCTATGGTTCTAAAACAGTTTATCAATAAATGCTCTTAGAATTGCTAGTTAGCCATATTTTATATAAACAATTTTGTTTCCTATATGTTCCTGCTCTATCATATTTGCTATAATAAATATTCTTTTAATGTTATAATGAAAGATGCTGACACTCTTAAGCACGTACTGGAGAGATCAAATGAGAGGACTGAGTAAAGTAAAACAGCCAAGAAGCAAGAGATAGATTTCAGGATTTCAAAGACAAGTTAACTTTCAAGTTTAGGGGACTGACATAGAACTGCAAACTTTTTATATTTCCAGTTCATGAACATTAAAAAAAAATCAATTAAATACTTTTAGTTTACAACTTACCCATTGTTTGGGCTTCCCTGGTGGCTCAGAGGTAAAGTATCTGCTTGCAGTGCAGGAGACCTGGGTTCAATCCCTGGGTCAGTAAGATCCCCTGGAGAAGGAAATGGCAACCCACTCCAGTATTCTTGCCTGGAGAATCCCATGGACAGAGGAGCCTGGTGGGCTACAGTCCATGGGGTCGCAAAGGGTCGGACACGACTGAGGGACTTCACTTTACCCATTGTTTTATCTATTTTCCTCATTTCAGCACAAATTGGTGAAAATGACATCAGGCAAAATGCTGGTTTCTAGTTTAATGAACAGTGAATAGCAAATTTATATTTTTAAATGATATCTTAAATAAATTCCTTATGGGCAGACACCCTTTCCAAGCACCTGTTTATCTGGTCATTATGAGATAAAGAACTTGTAATTTAGATACCTAATAAACAGCTGTGATATCAAGTTTGAAATATCTGCAACTTATAATTTACTTTGAACCCTAATATATATACAGTCTTCCTAGACAATAATCCCTGGACTTCCTTGGTGGCTCAGATGGTAAAGTGTCTGCCTACAATGAGGGAGACCCAAGTTTGATCCCTGGGTTGGGAAGATCCCCTGGAGAAGGAAATGGCAACCCACTGCAGCATTCTTGCCTGGAAAATCCCACAGACGGAGGAGCGTGGTAGGCTACAGTCCATGGGGTCTCAAAGAAACTTCATTTTCTTTCACTTTAGACAATAATCATATCACATGTCAAAGGTTTCATATACATTAGCTCATCTGACCCATTTCTTTAAGTCACTTACATTTAGTTACTTAACTGTTCTCAGGCATAACATCATGAGGAAATTTGAAATTGACCAAGTGTCAATTTTGTCTTTGTTCTGATACTCAGATCCCTTTCAGGTGGAAAATGCAAATGATTTCTTTAAGCTCTATTTTAATAATGCCCTCCCCCCCTCACAAACATTTGAGCAATATGTCTCTTGCAAAATGCTAATTCCTTTTTTGTAGAAGTGTCTTAGGACTGTTAGTGTTCTTACCCTGGGTGTGCAAATGAACTGCAGAAATGTCTAACACCTTTGAAATTATGAAAACATAAACATGTACATTTTTCTAGGGAATGGGTCAAAAGATTTCAGCAGATTATCAATAAAATCCAGGTATGAAACAGAATAAAACAACAACAACAACAACAAACACACACACAAAACACTGCTCAACTAGAGGATATAGAATGAAATTATAATTTAAATTTAATCCTAAACCCAAATTGTTCACTAAATTAGTCCCTTTTTTTTGTCCTTTTGAAAATACCAATGCTAACTGTTTCAATATTTAAATTATTTGAAATAATTTGGGTTCTCTGAGCTTTTCAGACTACTGGCAGATAGATACCAAAAAATAAGATCATTCTTAAGTTTTACAAACAGTAATCCTTCAAATGACATTATATTAAGCATTTGCTAAAATCTGTGTCGATTAATTGTAAAACTGAGACAAAGGAGCTTTCCTGTGATGAAGGGATTTCAACACTGCTCTGGTAGTTGTGTAACTATGTAAGCAAGGGTTTTGTACATTTAGCACAAACTAAATCAAGAGGTCAGAAGGCCTGGGGTTCTAGTGCCAGTTTTATTTGTAACTAACCATGTACAAATCACTTATCTATTAAAAAAAAAAAAAAGGTTAACATCTATCTTTAATTCACAAACATATTATGAAACCAAAATCCTTTCTAAGATAAGCTTTTTGTAAACCAATATTTTACTATTAATTAGCTTATACCTAACTCAAGAGGATGAGAATGACACATGAGAAAATGTCTCATCAATTGGTTGCACACCTTAATTCTGTAGATGGATAATGTGGTTGTGAACAGCTTGTTTCTATTTCGATCTTACAGAACAAAAAACTATCAACAAGAAGTTACTGGTGAAGAAAATTTGGCCAAAAAATACAATTAAGATAGAGCTTTCCATGTTAAGAGCAATGCTTGTTGACATCCCTCTATGGAACAAAAACTAGAGCACTGTTTGCTGTTTGGAAGGAACATATGCTGCTAGAGTAAGAATCTTATTTCAATAAATAATGTTAGACAGGAACCTCCTGTAGATTCTTCCAGCGGCCCATTGAAATGGCTAAGAAAACATTATTTGTGTTTCTGGCTTTTTTTTTTTTTTTGTAACACTTGTTTCTGGCTTTTTTAAACCATTTTCTCTCTCCCTTCCTTTTCTTAGTTTCAAAATTCTGTTCTCCAGAATATACTCCTCAGTACTCTGCCTGGGTGAAAAGAAATGTCAGCATTTGGTCACTAGAGAATAAATATAGAAGAGGAATTAGTATGTTATTGAATAACGATTGAAGAAGATAAGCTAAGTGAGTATAAAAAAATTTCTAGACCATAAGCATTTGTACATATACACTGTTTATCATGTATATGTATTGTGACAACCGTATGTATTAACAGACCCTCAAAAAGTAAGCACTTATATGCTCTGGTATTTAACAGTATCAAATTTGTGCAACTTAAGTCTCTATCTCTAGATCTTCCCTTATTATAGTGATATGAAATGAAAAAAAACAAAAATCAGACTGGAGCATGGTTCACAGAGAAATATAGGAGAGATACAAATAAATAATAACCAGGTACACCACTGCTTAGGGAAGTATTTCAGAGGAAACATACTCTCACTTTTGGCCCCAAATGTCATCATCCACTTATGTTATTTGTCAACTTTTAATATAAAAATACCTTCAAGCTGATAATCATTTATAGTGACTTACAAAACTGACAGAAAATTTCAATGCTACGTAAAACAATTTTATACACAGCTTAAAATTTTAAATTTCTCTTCTGGCACTTGATTTTAGAGTTGATAGACACAATAACTACTACTGATCTCAATAAAATACTGTTTTTAGCTTATACATATCTTCAAAGCCGTATCACCTCACAAAAATCACTTCCTGCCAAAGAATTCTCTAAGACAAACACCAAAACTATATAGCCAAAATGTTGTAGGAAAGCATACAAACTTTTTCAGACAAGGCATGACCAATGGATTAAAACTTTACATTACCCAATCACACGCGTCCAGTGAAAAAAACAATTGTTCCTCTGATTCAGTGAAACATGTATCAGGTATAAATGAAAAAATACGGCAAGTTATCTATTGTTTTTGGTTTAGAAAGGTCTAAATAGTGGTACTACTAGAATAGATGCTTTTTAAGACAGAAAAATGGTCACATTTAGCAAGTACACATTTCATATTCCAAAAATTAAAAAGGAAAATTTTTTGTAAGACAGTGGAATCCTGATTTTTTTTTTCTTACTTTTTGTGAGTGCTTAAGACCATTCTGTCCATTATCAAAATGAAATCACTCTTTGATAACCTTAATTATATGTCCAATTGTTTTTCTTTGCAAAAGAGAAGAAAACCACACCAAATTTTAACAAACTATATTAACCTTAGAATACTAAAAACTGACTATGTGAGAATTTGGGAAATCTACTACTTTCATTATTCAGAAGGAAGATAGAAATCTTCAAAACCCTGCCAACAATTTCTAGTCCAATTTTCTACACAAAAATGAAGAAGCTAACTTTCCCCTCACAACACTAAACAGAATTTTAAAATGAACAGAAGACTAAATTAGATAATCAAAATATAAACCGTGTAATTAATGAAAACAATTCACTAGTGCAACAAATTCTTGAACACAGAAAAAAACCAGCAAGCATTCTAATCAATTACATGGTTCATTTTTTTTTTTTGGCATATTTTAATCTCAACTTTCAGCACAGTAAATTATTATATAGCTGATTTCATGGACTGTTTACATTTTATAACATTACATTAGCAATTCAAACATTACCCTTTCTAAACCAAATATGCAATCCTAATCAAAGTTTTCTTTTTCCCCCCAGAAAAGGAAAGGACATCTTTTTAAGATATATTCATAGCAATAGAAACATCTTAGTATTTCAAAATATTTACAAAGAACCCTGCTGATCCTGTGCACTTCGCTGAGGGGCTACCTGTACCCAGACTTCATCATCAGAAAAAGAACTTGAACTTCCTGACTCAGAGTCCAGTTCACTGAACCCATCCAAGTCCCATTCAGTACTAGACTCACTCCGTGCATCATCTTCCTCAGTGATGAAACTCTGACCAGGTTCAAGGCAGGAAGGATAAACACGAGCACAGAGGCAAATAAAGCCAGAGTCAAACTGCAGAAGACCCAACATGGTCCCTATATTAATCCACTGGTCTTCCCTTGTATCATATTCATACACAGTTACCCGGTTTTTTTTCCACTGAGGGGTTGTAGAAGTGATGAGGAGCAACTTTTGGCCATGATTGACAATCTGGTAGTTGTGGGTCTCCGAGTCCAGGGGAATATTACTGATACGCCTCCATTCTCCCCTGGCTGGGTTATACACCTTCATGACTGGGATGTCACAGATGCAATAGATCTCATCATTGAAGACACAGGCTTCCTGAAAGTCACTCCGTTTAAGAGAAGCACAGTTCAGCCACATATTATGGCTAGGATCATAGCAGAGCATGCGCTTACTGTTCACAGCATAAAGATAGTTCTGAACCACTATGAGTTCAAAGGAATAGAAGGAATGCGGTACAGGAGCCACTAAGGCCCACTGGTTCCTCTGAACACTGTAGCACTCCACTTCCTTTAACTTCACTCCAGTAATGGGGTCCCGACCACCCAAGATGTAGATGTGGCCATTGAGGTATGCCACGTCCATGCCCTCCCGGCAGAGCAGGCGGTCAGCAAGCTGCTGCCAACTATTCTGGGCTGGTTTATACACCCAGAGATCCTTCCTGGGCTGGGCGGCCAGATAGATGTCATGGTCTGGAGAGACACAGACAGCTGAAGAGGTGACAGTCTTAGTGTGAGCCAAACTGGTCAAAGGTGATGGCATTGTGTAAATGTCCCCCGAGTATGGGTCATAGCACAGAAAGGGATCTCTGGGATGGCCAAAGAAGATCACCATCTCCTTGGCACACATACCCAGCCTCTGGGGTGGATTTTCTGCTATGGACACAACAGAGCTACTGCTGCTGCTCTCTGGCTTGGGCACCAGAGACTTGCACAACATGTCACCATATCGCATCTGCAGGGCCCCTTCAACAAGGTCCAGACAGTACTTCTTTACAATGGGCTTGGTCAGCAGCTCTTCCACGTAGCCCCGATCTTCGTCAGAGAAGTGGGTCCAGCGGACACACTTGAAGACTTCTGCAGCGCTGGGACCCCGCTCCTTGGGAGCCGCCTCCAACCACTGCACCGCCACGTGACACACGGTCCGCTCACTCTCGATGTCTAGACTGTCCAGGCGCAGGACAGCTAGCAGCTGGGCCAGGGTCAGATCTGCCAGGGACTCTTCCCGAATCGAACCCATGCGGCTGAGCTGCTTGAAGTTGTGGGCTATAAAGGACTGGGCCTGTGATCGCAGCTTGTGATGGTCGAAGGCGTCGGCGAACTTGAGGATGGCCGTGCAGTTGGCCAGGTCAAGGCGGCGGGCTAGGAAGGAGGCACAGGCTTCCCGCACGTACTCCAGCTGCAGCATGTCGGAGGCCGCGTAAAGGCGCTGCACGTTGGCCTCACTTAATGACACGCGACCGGTGTAGCAGTAATCGACCAGCACCTCGAAGGACTCGGCGTCCACGTCGTGCATGGTCACGTTCGTCTGATGGCTCTCGTACATGCCGCCGGTGAACATGCTCTTGAAGTAGGGACACGCGGCCGCCAGCACGTTACGGTTGCAGGAAAAAAGGCGGCCCGTGCCGGGCCCGCTGCCGGGGGTGACCACCTCGATGGTCACATCGCAGAGCAGCCGCGCATCGTAGAAGGACTTGAGCTGGGCCAGCAGGGCTGCAGAATGGCCCGTGTCCTTCAGCTCCTCCGGGCCCGTGAAAAAAGCCGAAACTGAGGGCTTGGAAATCCTCTTGGGACGCCTCCCGCCGCGGGGACTGGCGAGGCGGCGAGAGCGCGGAGCTTCTTCCCGGGACTGCATGGTGAAGAGGGCGGCAGGGAGCGAAGGACGAGAACCGGGCTCCGGCGCCTCCTCGCTCTCTTTTCGTTGACGCCGAGACCGCTGTGTCCCTGAAAAGACTGCCGCGCTGATTTAAGTCAGCCCCGCTCCGCGGTGCCGCCTCCCTTTATCGCGTAGACAGTGCCTGACTCACCCGGTTCCAGTTCCACGCCCTTTCTCCGCCTCAGCTCGCCCTCACAGGACCTACAAACTGGAACCAAGCGATCTGCCACCGCCGCGCTGGCAATACCGGTAGGTGCCCAGGAGAACTACGGCTCCCAGGTTGCCTCTCGCGCCTCGAGGCATGCCGGGACCCCGCGGACTCTGCGGCTTAGGCTGCCTCACAGGAGCCGCTGTGCATGTTGGGATCAGTAGTTCCAGTAATATCGCGAGGCTTCTGGGGGTCTACTGCTTTAACTAACAGAATCAGCAAGCGTTTATTCCAGCTTTGATGGTTTAGAGCTGTAGGTTTGAAGTCTAGGGTGGAAGTCCCGTTTTAATATTCATTAGTTGTGTAAATTTTCTGTCAGAACTTTTCCCTGTCTGGAAATTGGGGATAATAGTATTTCATAGGATTCTGGGAGAATGGAATGATCTAAATTTCATAGGACATAGGATGCGTCAATAAATACTTGTTGATTAGATCAATAATTGTTTACACTGTGACTAAAATACAGATATTGAGTAACTGTTGGATTTTCATTTAGAATTTATGAAAATTTATTCGAAACCATGAGCAATTTCTACAAAGAAAACTTTGTGTTTACTGTTGCTTCTTGTAAGCCTCGGAGAACCGCGCTCTGAAAGGAACACTCAGGGACAGCCTCTAGTGGACTGACGAAGTTTATTATCCAGCTGCGCAGTTTTATAATTCTCAGGGAAGAGAGCATAAGGCAGACTTGCACGTAGCCATTCCAGAGAAACATTAAAGCATTCAAGCATAAAATACAGTTCCCACCACCTAAGACATAACATGACTTTGGCAAAACTCTAAAGGGAGTCTTATCGTGAAACAGTCCTTGCTCCCAGGAAACAGGTGGTCATAAGGAAGCCTTTGAACGCTTCAGGGCCCGGCGTATTGACCCTTTGTCATCCGTTCCCAGCCTCAGGCACTCGATGAACGCTCATAACCCTCTGTTATGCTTGTTCCAGCTCCCAACCTTCGTCATGAGTGGAGCGAATACATTTTACGTGTCTGCTCAAAGGCTTCCAGCTCCTCCACACTTCCTCCCTTTTTCCTTAAGAGCAAGGACTGCTGCAGCCACAGTTACTCCTGTTTTGGGGGCGGAGGTGGCTCGGGCACATAACGTTCGGAATCCTACAAGAACAATAACAAACAATAAACAGATCAGCGCATAAGTAGCCATCGTATGGGGTACCCAATTTTTTGGACTTAGAAAGGAGGTACTAGTGGATAGTGCATTATAGAAGTCAGTGTTGTATAACACAGGGGGATTGCTGCTGAAGGTCGACGTGATTTGTTGCTTCAGTTTTTCTATATCTAGACTAATGTTTGATTTTGAACCTCCCAAGGATATTCAGTGGCATTGTAGAGCTTATTGGTCAAACAGAAAGTAGTGAAATTCCAGTGACACCGCAATTTCAATTGTACCCTTAAAGCATGCAGGTCATCCCCCACATACATAAGGGCGGCTTGTAAGTCATCTAAGCGTGTTTGAATTTGCTCATCTATCTGAGCTTGCTGGGCCCAGAGATCATGAGAGTCCTTTTTCCAGGCAGTAATGAAATCATGATTTTGAATAGAATTGTACAATGCCATTCCAGAAACTGTACCAACGGTTACAACTGAAATAATACCCACCATAGCAGCTATGATCCAGCCCAGAAAGCGTTTGCTTCTTTTTAGAGATTCTCTCAGAACAAAAGACAACAACATGGAATCTGACCAGGGTTCAGAGATCTGGACTGGAACCCACAAGTCAGTCCTTTGCCGGACTATAAAAACACTGTCTTTAGTAAAATTAATTGGCACACTATGATTTAAAGAAGTATACAAACGACACTCAGTGCAGGACAGAATTGAGCCATTACTCCTAAATTGTCCAATAGCAAAAAGATAGGGCAGATTTACACAAGCATGAACATAACCAGTATGATTATACTCAGTAGTATAATTTTGTGGGATGGAAACATGTGCATAAGCATATGAGACACTAAACCGGGACAAGCAAGCAGGAATTTTCCAAAGATGCCAGTGTTCAGGCCCTAGAACGGGACTGATTATCCAGGGTCTGGGAGGTGAAAGACCTCCATTGTAGCAGTTCAAAAGTTCATCGCGTCAATGCCAGAGTCCTGTTTGTGTTCTGTTAAAATGTGGTGCTGAAACATTATACCATTGGCCTGTGTTATTATTTTCTTGAGATTCTGAACAATTCACAAAGAGTCCATGAGGCCCCCAATCTACAAAAGTCATGTTAGCATGAACAGAGACTTTTCCAAACCTTCCTCTACAGGTGGACCAGTCCATTCCCGGCACAGACGATTTTTTCTTCCAAAATATGTTGTCACAAGGAGGCTCAGAAGGCCTAAATAGATAGTGAGTGAAGTTGGCTATTTGTCCACGGTAGGTAGTCTCTGTCCAGTTGAGAACAAAGGTCATGGTAGCAAACATTCCAAGACGGAAAGAGCCATTTGAGAAAGAGTAAGCCCACCATTGTGGATACAGACGGAGACACAAAGGGAGGGCACCGAAACAGATGGGGAGCACTGGATGTATAAGTGTTAAATTAACTGTTTTTCCTTCTTCTTTTACTCGTGGTCCTAGATCTGACAGTGGGCAGGAAAATGTAAGCTATCATTTGTGAAAACCACAGATTCTGTCCAATCCACCACTTGTAAGAGAGGTGGGTTGGGGATATAAGCCCAATAGGTGTAATTACCACTTACCCCAGAAGCGCAGGTTAAAACAGCCATCATAGCCAGCAACAGTTTTTCCGGTGTTACCTCACTGTTGGTCATCAATAGAGTATCCTCAGCTTGTCTTGACAGATTTTTCATTTGCGCCCAGGTCGGAAAAGGCGCATTATGCCGGGGACGTTTCATTTTCTTGCTGTCGTTCAATGTCATCTGTTGCAGTTTCTGTTTTATTGCTGTTACCGGTCGGGGGGTGTGGAGCAAGGCCTGTCCGTCTTCTGACTTTTCTGAGTGGGACCCACTGTTCGGTTCCATCATCTACAATGACAAGACAATATCCCTTGCCTAGGAACTTAAGTGTCCCTGGAAGCCATTGATCAAGGCATTTAACCCAAATGGCAGTTTGTTCAGGCATACGCAAGGATGAATCAGAAAAATATCACTCTGCTCGTGTTTCCTGACTGTGCAGAGGCAAATTAAAATAATTGATTGTTAGAAGGGCTATAGGTAAGATGGCTTTAGGTCCATAGGGGTCCCTTAGTTTATTCCCCCTGTTTTGTTTATTAAGAATGAGCTTGAGTGTACGGTGAGCCCGTTCAATGATGGCTTGGCCTTGAGGGTTGTAGGGATGCCAGTAAGATGGCAAATACCCCACTGATGCATGAAATCACGAAAAGCATTGGCTGTAAAAGCAGGACCATTGTCTGTTTTAATGGAGGCAGGGATCCCCATCACTGAAAAACACTGCAGAAGAGCTGTGATGGCAGCTTTAGTGGTCTCAGTGGTGGAAGGAACTGCCCAGATGATGCCAGAAAAGGTATCTGTGACTACAAATAATTTACAGGTATCTATGACTACAATTTAAAAGGGGGCAGTTTCCTCCTCCTCCTTGTTGTTGTTTGTTGTTGTTTATTTTATCCTTTTAAGGAATTATGAAGCTAAGAGGAGTTTTGTGCTTGGGGTGGGGGTTGATGGACAAAAGTTCTAGCTGATTAAATATGGTCTAACTTATTGATACTATTTTTTTTTCTTTTAATATTGTACTGTGGAGAAAAACTATTTTGAGCCATGGAGTTGGTGTTTACAAGAACTTTTCACTTTTGCCAAAATGTTACAATTGAAAGACGTCTGCATCTTCAGTTTCCTAATATTTTCTTAAAAGATCTAGTGTCCTTTTTGTACACTAAAGAGGTGAATGCTGATTTTTTTTCAACCTGCAATAAATTCACTGAACTGAAAAAAAAAAAAATAAATAAAAGGGGGCAGTTTGTAATGTGTAAAATCAGCTTGCCATAATTCATTTGCTTGTAAGCCTCTAGGATTAGTCCCTTGGGGACTAGTGGTCAAATGAAAGGGGGCACATGTAGTACAGTCCTGAACAATTTTTCTAGCCATTTGTAACGGTATCTTATACTGAACGTGTAATCTATTAGCGTTGGTATGGAAGAGCTGATGTTCCTGTTCAGGGGAAGAAAATATAGGGGCAATGAGGCGATCAGCCAAATCATTGCCTTGATTGAGGGGTCCTGGTAAATGGGAATGAGCATGAATGTGAGTAATAAAGAAGGGATGGAGTCTAGCTCTTATTTCTTGCTGAATTAATAAGAACAAATGTATAAGATCACTTTCATTGGATATAAAATGAGCCGTTACAAAGGACGGAAAAAGATGTGCTACATAGTGAGAATCAGTTAAAACATTCAGTGGGGTTTTTATTAGAGCAAGTAAACAATATAAAGCGAATAATTCTGTTTTTTGAATGGATTGATAGGGACTTTTAATTTTCTTTTTCTGCAGGTTGGGACCTATTATGGCTGCCCATCCTGCCTTATTTCCATCTATGAAATAGTTAGGTGCATTCGTGAGAGGGTGTTCAGAAATAATATTATTGATGATAAAGGAAGTATTTTGCAAGAAATTCCATAATTCTCCTTTAGGGGGGTTGGCCAACAATTCCCCCGAATAGTCGGCAAGGGCTATCTGAATGGTAGTGGAAACCTGGAGAGCATTATCAATTTCTGTTTTTGCCAAAGGTAGGTAAATCTTAGTAGGATCATATCCAGCTATAGCACGTAAACGAGAGCGTGCAAGAAAAATGATCTTCCCTATCAAGTCTATATAGGAAACAATGTGTTTAGTCTGTTTGGAATGGAGATATACCCATTCAATAGGGTGATTATCCTGCACTATAATGGCAGTAGGAGATATCTTAGTACCAAAGACATATATCTGAAAAGGGGAATTGTAATTAATACGGTAAACAAATGCTTGTTGAATTCTCTGTTCTACCAATTGTAATTCTTAGCCTCAGGAGTAAGTTGTCAGGGACTATTCAAATCAGAGGAAACTTCTAATAATTTGAATAAATTTTGTAAAGCATATGTGGGAATCCCCAAAGTAGGTCGTAGCCAATTAATATCCCCAAAAAGTTTCTGGAAATCATTAAGTGTTTGTAAATTACCCCATCTGATAGAGTTTCTGTGGCTTTACAGTGGAGTGGTCCATAAGGTATCTAAGATATTTAAAAGGGGAGTGGTGTTGCAATTTATCTTCTGCTATTAGCAGTCCATGATTATTTAAATTTGTTATGACCTCACTACCTAATAAACTCAACTGAGATTCTGAGGCAGAAGCCAATAAAATGTCATCCATGTAATGAATGACATGTGCTTCGGGAAATTGCTGTCTGATGGGTTGCAAAATTTTATCAACAACGAATTGACAGACCGTGGGGGAGTTCATCATACTTTGGGGTAGGACCTTTCATTGATACCGTTGAATGGGAGATTGATTATTAATAGAAGGTATTGAGAAGGCAAAGCGTTGCCTGTCATCTGGATTTAAGGGTATAGTGAAAAAACAATCTTTTAAGTCAATAATCGTAACAGCCCAGTCCTTAGGAACCATAGCAGCTTGGGAGTCCTGGCTGTAATACTCCCATAGAAATCATTATAGTGTTAATATTCCTGAAATCTGTTAGCATTCTCCATTTACCTGATTTCTTTTTAATGACAAAAACTGGTGAATTCCACAGTGATTGAGTAGTTTCTATTCTATTTTGTTGTAGTAGTTCAGCCACCAAAGTATGCAAAGCGAAAGTTTCTCTTTTGATAGGGGCCACTGAGCTGTCCAGATAGGTTTATTAGACTTCCATTCTAACGTCAGTGGCTTCATCTCAGTGACCCCTAAGAAAAAGTTTCATTCAATTATAGTCGCCTGAGCTTGTTGTAGAAAGTCTCTTCCCCACAAATTTAATGGTAATGGGGCAATGTATCGTTTAATGTAAGCGACTAATTGATCAGGACCCAGGGCTTGTAAGTAAGATGAACTAACATAAGTTTGGGCTGCATCTGCAGTTCTTATTCCCACCAACTGGTGTGAGGCTAAAACCGCAGGCCAGTCCAAAAGCCATTTCTCTGTTCTTATGATGGAGATATCCGCCCCAGTGTCTAACATTCCTTCAAAAGTTCTTCCTTTGATTTTTAATTTTAACATGGGCCTATTAATTTCTTTTATAACAGTTGAAAGGGCTGCAGTAACGTTAGTATTCCCAAAGCCACCTGTTGTGGTATCTTCCTATTAAGTGGGGGCACATAGGGTAATAGCAATAGCTGAGCAAATCTGTCACCCTTTTGTAAATACAAGTTGCGAGTCACATGTAACATCACTGCAATTTCACCCATGTGCTGCTGCTGCTGCTGCTAAGTCGCATCAGTGGTGTCCGACTCTGTGCGACCCCACAGACGGAAGCCCACCAGGCTCCTCTGTCCCTGGGATTCTCCAGGCAAGAATCTTCATCAGTGATTCCGGTATGTACAGTTATCCTGCGCATGGTGTTGCTGCTTCGTCCCAACAAGAGGCCCACAGTATTTTTTGGTATAGGGCCAAAATATCCAGTTAAGATTTTCATAGGGTTATTTACCATTAATAATTCCATATCTCGGGGAGCAGGAATGTTTACACATGTGCTATGTCTGGTAGCCGCTGTTAATTCAGTAATATTTGGTTGTCCTCCTTGTTAACGGGGCTAGAGGAAAGCCCCTGTCCTAGTTTCCCGAAGGAGGTGTCTGGATGGGTAAGGCATTGCCTTGTTTATCGAATTTAGAGAGGCATTCATTCAGCCAATGATTCCCCTTTTTACACCTTGGGCAGAGCCCCGGGGGCTTAGTTTTAATAGCCCCTCCTTTGTCAGGAGAAAAACCTGTTTGTTGAGGCAGGCGACACTGCCTCTGCAGGTGGCTTGGCTTGCCACAATTAAAACATTTAGCTTTGGATTTTGGGGAAACATTTAAGGTTTCTAGAGCAGCTATTTTAGCTTTATGTTGAATCGTCCCCACATTCCTGCAAGCTTTCAAATATTCCATAACTCTTCCTTGCTCCTTAATGGGTCTGATAATGGCCTGACAATCTTCATTAGCATTATCAAAAGCCAACTGTTTCAAAATGATTTCTTGCAAAGATGCTTCCTTAAGACTGCAATCAATGGCCTCCTTCAATTTACCAATAAACAGAGCATATTCTTCAGTTCAGTTCAGTTCAGTTCAGTTGCTCAGCAGTGTCTGACTCTTTGCGACCCCATGAATCGCGGCACGCCAGGCCTCCCTGTCCATCACTAACTCCTGGAGTTCACTCAGACTCCAGTCCATCGAGTCAGTGATGCCATCCAGCCATCTCATCCTCTGTTGTCCCCTTCTCCTCCTGCCCCCAATCCCTCCCAGCATCACAGTCTTTTCCATGAGGTGGCCAAAGTACTAGAGTTTCAGCTTTAGCATCATTCCTTCCAAAGAAATCCCAGGGCTGATTTCCTTCAGTTGGTCCCTGCAATATTTTTACAAAGGATCCATCAGAGGTAGAACTGTCGATTTTAGCCCATGCTGATAGCTACTTCCTTAATCCAGTACAACGTGGGCGGCTGCACAAATTGTAATTGCGCAGCAGTTTCAGCTGTAGCTCCGGTGCCGGTGCCGGTGAGAATTTCAAAATTTAGTCCAGCAGGGTTTCCCCTGCTTTGCTGTTCTTGCAAGATTAATTTGGCGTCATCTGTGACCCACATTTGCCACTGTGGTAGCTGTTGTGGAGTCATAACCATTTTAGCAACTGTAAAAAAATCTGCATGAAGCCACTGATCCCCTTAGCCCCTAAGAAATTCCATACAGTAGGGTGAGGTAGGTCCATACAACGTACGTGCCTTTTTGAATTGCGTGAGCAAACTGAAATCAGGTGATTGCCACTGATTATGTCCAGGTTGAGGATTATTAAATTGGACTGGAAAAGCCCACACACAAAGAGGCATGTCCTGAGGAGGAATGCTAGGAAACGGCGGGGGCGGGGCGGGGGGGGAGCAGTAGCAGCAACGGATAGCATCGCGGCGGGGGAGAAAGGCCGGAGGAGGGGCAGGGGTTAGAGGCTTGTTAACACGAGCTCGCAAAAAGCAAGGTAAAGGCGGATCAGGGACTTCTGGTAAAGTTGATTGTTTAGCTGCTTTCGGCATCGAGGCAGCTTGTGACTCCTGTTTATCCGTAATCTGCCCTAGCATTACATTTCTCTGATTTAAAACCTCTGATAGATCCTTCTCTTCCAATTCATATTCATGCAGGGATCAAACAGTTTCAGCCTCTAAATCTCCTCCCAAGCCCTCTAGTTGTTCCAAGCTGCTGCTGCTAAGTCACTTTAGTCGTGTCCAACTCTGTGCGACCCCAGAGACGGCAGCCCACCAGGTTCCCCAGTCCCTGGTGAAAGAGACCAGGTTACCCACCATTGTGGGGGAATTTTTACCCCCTGTCTATAAGCTTTTAGAACATTGTTTTTTATTCTATCCAAGTTTGTAAATCCAAGGTTCCTTCCTCTGGGAACCATGGATTATATTTAACCACCGTCTGGTAATAGCTAGTTAACTGTTCTTCAGGTATATTAACCCCGTATTGTTTCAAGAAATGATGAATGAGATGAACAAAAGGAATCTTACTTGTCTGATGTCCCATCCTGCTTACCTCGCTTCTGCAGGAGTGCGGTCCTTGTTCAAAACCAGTCTGCTGATTCGAGCCCCACATTGGGCACCAGTTGTAAGGCTCAGAAAACCGCGCTCTGAAAGGAACATTCAGGGACAGCCTCTAGTGGACTGACAAAGTTTATTATCCAGCTGCGCAGTTTTATAATTCTCAGGGAATAGAGCATAAGGTAGACTTGCACGTAGCCATTCCAGATAAACATTAAAGCATTCAAGTATAAAATACAGTTCCCACCACCTAAGACATAACATCGGAGAAGGCAATGACACCCCACTCCAGTACTCTTGCCTGGAAAATCCCATGGATGGAGGAGCCTTGTAGGCTGCAGTCCATGGGGTCGCTAAGAGCCGGACAGGACTGAGCAACTTCACTTTCACTTTTCACTCTCATGCACTGGAGAAGGAAATGGCAACCCACTCCAGTGTTCTTGCCTGGAGAATCCCAGGGACAGGGGAGCCTGGTAGGCTGCCATCTGTGAGGTCGCACAGAGTTGGACACGACTGAAGCGACTTAGCAGCAAGACATAACATGACTTTGGCAAAACTCTAAAGGGAGTCTTATCGTGAAACAACAGTCTTTGCTCCCAGGAAACAGGTGGTCATAACGAAGCCTTTGAATGCTTCAAGGCCGGGCGTATTGACCCTTTGTCATCCATTCCCAGCCTCAGGCACTCGATGAACGCTCATAACCCTCTGTTATGCTTGTTCCAGCTCCCAACCTTCGTCATGAGTGGAGCGAATACATTTTCCGTGTCTGCTCAAAGCCTTCCAGCTCCTCCACACTTCTTTTCAAAGGTTCTGAAGAGTATTACAGTATTTTCAGTACTAAATGATATGTAGGTTCACTAGGATATCTTAGACAAAGATGAGGTCCTAGAGAACAGCATTTCTGATGGTCTTAGATTGGCAAATCAGGCACACTCACAGATACAGTGACATCTCACCTAATCAACACTTCATCAGCTAGGGAGCAAAATTATTTTCATAACTTCTTAATAAGAGGGTTACTCATATTTCTTCTTTCACATCCTTTCCAAAAATCAGTTGAAGATTCTATAATTGTCTTTACTAAGAAGTTCCAAAGAATTCTAAATTAAACTATTTAAACAAACATACCTTGCATTGTACAAAAACCCAAGATCCTCAAAACATGGTATTCATACATGCTTACACATTCCTTGAAATAATATAGTAGTTTATGCTATACAAACTGTTTATATGTGACAGGTCAACATTTAAATATTCAAAGTCAAGTGCTTAGATTTTTTTAAAGTTAAGTTAGGGGTTAAAGTTAGAGAACTTTTACTTAAAAACCAGACTGCTCCTGCTGCTAGTTTGCCTGCCATGTGTTACCATAACCTAGGGAATTAAATCTTCAGTATTAGTCCATGAATCGGTGAATAACACACAAAAGAATAACTAACTCTTCAAACTGTCTTTCTTTTCTAATTAACTGATGAGGGTCTAATGGAAATACTCCAGGATAGAGACATTAAACTAAGTGGGGCTCTGGATCCCGATATCTCTTCTGTACCTTCCTTGGGTGTCTTTCAGGTACACCAGAGAGAATTAAGTTATTAGTAACAATGATTGCTTTCCCTCCTGCACTAACACCAGCTGGGAAAAAAACACTTAAAACAATTTTTAATTTCTATAAAATATACTTTACATAATATTTTTTAAATTTTTCATTGCTTTGGCATTAAGTATATTCACCTTGTTTTGCCACCATCACTACCATCCAACTGTTTATATCTTGCAAAACTGCAACTTTGTACCCATTCATAATATCTCTGTCTTCCTCCCTAAAATCCCTGGTAACTACCATTCTACTTCAGGTCTCTGAATTTGACCACTCTGTGTGCTCAATAAGTAAAAATAAAATGTTTTTTTTTTTAAAAAAAAAAACAAAACAAAAAAACAAGATTACAGCTTTGCCCATCAAAAAGCAGTGAAAAACAAAAAAAAATGCAAGTCAGAGACTAGGAAAAACTATCTGTAATACATATTCTACTCAATAAACATATGAAAAGCTGTTCAACTTTCAATGTTGTTCATCATCAGATGAATGCTAATTAAAGTCACAATGAGGAAACATTGCACACCCACTAGAATGACTAAACTTAAGATCAATAATATTAAAAATAAGGATCAACAATACTATCCAACAAAAACACTGTATGTAGGGCAATTATCCTTCAACTACAAATTTTTTAAAAAAAGGTCAACAATTTAAATGTTGGTGATAATAGGGAGCCATTGGAACCCTCATATATTAATAGTATGACTATAAATTGATATATCCATTTTAAAACCTGTTTGGTAGTTTCTTTGAATCTTAAATGCCCAACAATTTCACACCTATGCATCTGCCCAAGAGAAATTAAAACACGTCTACAGAGACTTGTGCAGAGGTTCCCTGGTGGCTCAGTGGTAAAGAGTCCCCCTGCCAATGTGGGAGACATGAGTTTGATCCCTGAGCATGCAGCAAAGCAACTAAGCCCATGCGCCACAACTAGTGAGCCTGTGCTCTGGAGCCCAGGAGCCACAAGTGCTGAGTCCAAGTGCCCAGAGCCCGTGCTCTGCAACAAGAGAAGCCTGAGCACTGCAACTACAGAGCAGCTTCCACTTGCTGAAACGAGAAAGGCACACTCAGCACAAAGACCCAGCACAGCCAAAAATAAATAAATGAAGTTAATTTTTAAAAAAAGACTTGTCCAAAGATCTTCATAGAAGCTTTATCCATAATAGTCAAGACTGGGAATAACCCAAATATGCATCAATAGAATGAAAGAAATGAATTGTGGTATATTCATTAATGTGCAATACTACTCAGAAATAAAAAGAAACAATCTTTGATACCTGCAACTGTAAACTGAATATCAAAAATTTTGAACAGAAGAAACTAGATATACAGGGAGTATATGCTCTATGACCATTTATGTGAAGTTCCAGAACAACGAAAATAAGTTCTGACGAATCAAAATCATGAAAGAGGCAGCCACTGTTGCGGGAGTAGGTGTAGGTAACAAGATTGTTCTGTTGATTGGAAAGGAACACAAAGAAACTTTCAGGGGTGGTGGAAATGTTCTCTTTTTGATTGGGCTGGTAGTTACACAGGTGAATGCAACTGTCCAAAATAACTCAATTGTAAATAGTTATTACAAAATGAGTACAGCCATGCAGCCTTCATTCAGGCCTGGAAATAGAACACTACCAGCACCCCAGAAGCTCCGCCCCTGCCAACTCATGTTTCCTAATCACTGTTGCCCCCCAACACTAGAGACAAATGATTTTAAAAACAATTTCTTTGTAGTAGTTTGGTGATCCTAGGTCCCTTGACTCAATTTCAAACTATCTCTAAGGTTTGTTTATTTATTTTTATATTTATTTATTTGGCTGGGCCAGGTCTTAGTTGCAGGATGTGGGATCCAGTTCCTTGTATGAGTGGGTGCACAGTTGCTCAGTCGTATCCGACTCCTTGCAACCCTATGGACTGCATGCAGCCTGCCAGGTTCCTCTGTCCATGGCAAGAATACTGGAGTGGGTTGCCATTTCCTCCTCCAGGGGGGTCTTCCCCACCCAGGAATCGAACCAGTGTCTCCTACATTGGCAGGCAGGGTCTTTACCACTGAGCCACCTGGGAAGCCCCCTGGTTCCCTGCTAGTGCTGCTGCTGCTGCTAAGTCGCTTCAGTCGTGTCCACCAGGCTCCCCCATCCCTGGGATTCTCCAGGCAAGAACACTGGAGTGGGTTGCCATTTCCTTCTCTAATGCATGCAAGTGAAAAGTGAAAGGGAAGTTGCTCAGTCGTGTCCGACCCTCAGCGACCCCATGGACTGCAGCTTGCCAGGCTCCTCCATCCACAGGATTTTCCAGGCAAGAGTACTGGAGTGGGGTGCCATTGCCTTCTCCAAAACCCCAGCCGCTTGCATTAGGAGTATGGAGTCTTAGCCACCGAAACAGCAGGGAAGTTCCAAAATGTACTTGTTAAATAGTTTGTTACTCCTTGCTATTTAAAAGGTGTTGATTATATGAGGCGATGAACTTTGGCTTCTTAGAGTGTTTTACAAGAACCCTGATTTATCTTTGGCTTAAAGGCCCAGCAAGAGATGCAGGACACACTGGTTTGATCCCTGGGTCAGGAAGATCCCTTGGAGGAGGGCATGGCTAAAGGTCCATTCCTAATATTTTTCTACTTACAGTTAAAAATGTCAAGTTTGCCTTTGTAGTTTGGGGGACTAAAGGTCTATCTGCATAATGTAGGATTGTGAATTTAACTGAATCTCATTGTCCAAAAATAAAGTATAGAACAACTGAAAGTATTCATTATTGACTAACAGATGTCCTAGATCCTTGCTACTCCAAGTGGTGTCTGTGGGCCATCATGATAGCTGGTTATCACCTGGGAGCTTGTTGGAAATGCAGAATCACAGGCCCCAAACCTACTGAATCAGCATCTGCCTTATGGAAAGTTTCCCAAGTGATTGGTATAAACACCAAGGTTTGAGAAAACATTAAGGCAGACTAACGAAAAACATTAAGGGAGACTATCTTCATTTTGCCTTGTTTCACATCATGTTTTAATAGTTCAGTTCAGTTCATTCAGTCGCTCAGTCGTGTCCGACTCTTTGCGACCCCATGAATCGCAGCCCGCCAGGCCTCCCTGTCCATCACCATCTCCCAGAGTTCACTCAAACACATGTCCATTGAGTCAGTGATGCCATCCAGCCATCTCATCCTCTGTTGTCCCCTTCTCCTCCTGCTCCCAATCCCTCCCAGCATTAGAGTCTTTTCCAATAAGTCAACCCTTTGCATGAGGTGGCCAAAGTACTGGAGTTTCAGCTTTAGCATCAGTCCTTCCAAAGAACACCCAGGACTGATCTCCTTTAGAATGGACTGGTTGGATCTCCTTGCAGTCCAAGGGATCCTCAAGAGTCTTTTCCAACACCATGGTTCAAAAGCATCAATTCTTTGGCACTCAGCTTTCTTCACAGTCCAACTCTCACATCCATACATGACCACTGGAAAAACCATAGCCTTGACTAGACGGACCTTTGCTGGCAAAGTAATAGCTCTGCTTTTGAATATGCTATCTAGGTTGGTCATAACTTTCCTTCCAAGGAGTAAGCGTCTTTTAATTTCATGGCTGCAATCACAATCTGCAGTGATTTTGGAGCCCAGAAAAATAAAGTCTGACACTGTTTCCACTGTGTCCCCATCTATGTCCCATGAAGTGATGGGACCAGATGCCATGATCTTCGTTTTCTGAATGTTGAGCTTCAAGCCAACTTTTTCACTCTCCTCTTTTACTTTCACCAAGAGGCTTTTTAGTTCCTCTTCACTTTCTGCCATAAGGGTGGTGTCATCTGCATATCTGAGGTTTTGATATTTACATTTCCTTAAATAAATGTTTATCTGTTATGTAACATGCCTGAAAACAAAAATCTGTTTCTGGACTTCCCTGATGGTACAGTGGACAAGAATCCACCTGCCAATGCAGGGGACACAAGTTTGATCCCTGGTCCGAGAAGATCCCACATGCCATAGGGCAACTAAGCCCGTGCACCACATCTACTGAGCCCACAAGCCTAAAACCTGTGCTCTGCAATGAGAAGCCACTGCAATGAGAAGCCTGCACACCACAAGAGTAGCCCTGCCGTCCCCCGGCCCGTTCCCACTGCCTTTGCTCAGCAAAAAGACCCAGCACAGGCAAATAATAAATAAATAAATAATTTAAAAAGAATGTCAGCTAATAAATTTAGAAAGAATGAAAGTCTGAGAACATCACCATTTTGTAACTCCAAATGTAACAGATGTCTCAGGCAAAGCAAGAATCATTCCTTGAGGTTAAACAATGAGATTAAAGGTCATTGGGTGTATCAGTTACATATTTGGGTTGTAACAAATTACCCTATTAGTGGCTGAAACCAAGAAACCATGATTGACTCCGTGTCTGCGGGTCACTTCCTGGAGTAGGGCTCTCCTGAAATCGTAGTTAAGACTGTCCACAGTGATTTCAGGACACAACTAGGGGTACACGGTCCACTTCGAAGCCCACTGGTGTGCCAGCTGGCAGGCTGTTGAGGACTGTTGGACCAATGGACTCGGTTTTGCCAAACAATGAGGCTCATTCCATAGGGCTGCTAATGACAGCATCTTGCTGCCACCAGCACAAGTGACCCAAGAGAGAGGCAGAAACAGAGCCAGAAGCGAGTCTTTCTACAACCTCATACCAGGAGTGACAATCCCACCACTTTCATCGTATTCTACCTGTTAGAAAAGAGTCAATAAATCTGGTCCACATTCAAGGGGAGATTACACAAGTGCATGAAATGCCAGGAACAGGGATCACTGGGGTCATTTCAGAAGCCGCCTTGCACAATGAGAAATCAAATGTTTATGATGACAAAGTATTACCCTGCAGATTATATACTCATTATTAAAGAAAGCATGGAGAGCTTGCTCCATTTCCATTACTATGTAGAGTCTGCCAGCTTCCAAACTTACCATCAATAACAGTAGGAACTTCCTGATATGATACAGTATCACAGTATCATCTATGAAGTAGTCTTACCAAATGTATTTAATCTGAATTTACCTCATCTTTAGGAAAAGGAGTACATCAAGGCTGTATATTGTCACCCTGCTTGTTTAACTTATATGCAGAGTACATCAGGAGAAACGCTGGGCTGGAAGAAGCACAAGCTGGAATCAAGATTGCTGGGAAAAATATCAATAACCTCAGATATGCAGATGATACCACCCTTATGGCAGAAAGCGAAGAGGAACTAAAAAGCCTCTTGATGAAAGTGAAAGAGGAGAGTGAAAAAGTTGGCTTGAAGCTCAACATTCAGAAAACGAAGATCATGGCATCTGGTCCCATCACTTCATGGCAAATAGATGGGGAAACTGGAAACAGTGTCAGACTTTATTTTTCTGGGCTCCAAAATCACTGCAGATGGTGATTGCAGCCATGAAATTAAAAGAAGCTTACTCCTTGGAAGGAAAGTTATGATCAACCTAGATAGCATATTCAAAAGCAGAGACATTACTTTGCCAACAAAGGTCTGTCTAGTCAAGGCTATGGTTTTTCCAGTGGTATATGTATGGATGTGAGAGTTGGACTGTGAAGAAAGCTGAGTGCCGAAGAATTGATGCTTTTGAACCGTGGTGTTGGAGAAGACTCTTGAGGATCCCTTGGACTGCAAGGAGGTCCAACCAGTCCATTCTAAAGGAGATCAGTCCTGGGTGTTCTTTGGAAGGACTGATGCTAAAGCTGAAACTCCAGTACTTTGGCCACCTCATGCGAAGAGCTGACTCATTGGAAAAGACTCTGATGCTTGGAGGGACTGGGGGCAGGAGGAGAAGGGGACGACAGAGGATGAGATGGCTGGATGGCATTACCGACTCAATGGACATGAGTTTGGGTGAACTCCGGGCGTTGGTGGACAGGGAGACCTGGTGGGCTGCAATTCATGTGGTCACAGAGAGTCAGACACGACTGAGCGACTGAACTGAAACTGAAGTGAGACATAATTTTACATTAAGTAAATAAGTGTTAGTCGCTCAGTCGTGCCTGACTCTTTGCAACCCCATGGACTGCAGCTCACCAGGCTCCTCTGTCCATGAGATTTTCCAGGCAATGTTACTGGAGTGGGTTGCCGTTATAGTACATTAAATTCTCCAGGCCAGAATACTGGAATGGGTAGACTTTCCCTTCTCCAGGGAATCTTCCCAACCCAAGGATTGAACCCAGGTCTCCCTCATTGCAGGTGAGACACTAGGGAAGCCCATAGAACATTTAGGGGATGAATGAAAGTTACCAACAGCATGAGCAAATAGCCACACAAATTTAGAATGTAGACTATTTTACAAAACAACCCTGCGGGACTCTTTAAAATGTCCCTGTCATGTGGGGAAAAAATTGGGGGATAATTAAAAAATTAAAGAGATACTGGCAAATGTAATGTGTGAATCTTGGTTGTATCCTGGATTGGACAAAACAAAGAAAAACAGCTAAAAAACTTGGAGGGATAATTGAAGAAATTTTAATTTGTAATAGCTATTAGGTCATATAATACAATTATTATTATATTATTAATATACAACAGTGGCTCAGACGGTAAAGCGTCTGCCTACAATGTGGGAGACCCAGGTTCAATACCTGAGTCGGGAAGATCCCCTGGAGAAGGAAGTGACAACCCACTCCAGTATTCTTGCCTGGAAAATCCCATGGATGGAGGAGCCTGGTAGGCTACAGTCTATGGGGTTGCAAAGAATTGGACACGACTGAGCGACTTCACTTTATTAGGTCATATAATACAATTATTATATTATTAATATACAATTAGTGTATATTGTGGGCTTCCCTGATGGCTCAGAGAATAAAGAATCTGCCTGCAATGTAGGAGACCTAGATTGGAAAGAGCCCCTGGAGAATGGAATGGCTAACCCACTCCTGCATTCTTGCCTGGAGAATCCCATGGACAGAGGAGCCTCGTGGGCTACAGTCCATGGAATCGCAGAGTTGGACATGACTGAGCGACTAACATTTTCAATTTTCAGTGTGATAATGGACGTATAATTTTGTATGAGAATGCCCTTATTCTTAGGATGTGATAAAATATTTAGGAGTAGTGTTATAAGATCAGAAACTAACTTTTAAATAGTCCAGGGATTTCCCTAGTGGTCCAGTGGTTAAGACTCCATGCTGCCAATCCGGGGGGCTTGGGTTTGATCCTTGGTTGAGGAACTGATTCCAGAGGCTGTGAAATGCATCCAAAAGATAAAATTAAAAAAAATAATAACAAACTTTTAAATAGTTCAACAACCACTGTATGTGTATGAATCAGAGAAAGAGAAAAAACAAATATGACAAGATATTAACAATCGTTGAATCTAGACAATTCATTGAACTGATTTAACATTATTTGTAAAACTTTTCTGAGTACTTGATTTTCAAAATAAAAACTTCAGAAAAAATTTTCCTCTCATCTTTGTTTCCAAATAATTCAATTGGTCTTAAAACTCTATTTTAACCAGTCTTTTCTGGCATATAGTTTCTTTCTGAGGAACTGTCTAAAATAACAACCGCTCTCTTTTTTACTCAAAAACTTCCCAAGAATGATTAATAAATACAGTATGCCACTCTGAATTAGGGTTGGTGACATATTTTGGTTCCCTGTTCAGCTGGAAGCTCTCTAAGGTAAGGACTAGGTTTTACATGTCACAGCACAAAACCGCCCCCAGTGAATTACTCATATTATACCACATTTGTGAATGTTTATTAAGTCAGAACAATAAGAAACAGAAGCCAGAGAGTCTGCTTTAAATACTGACTTGTAGTTTGCACAGTACAGAGTTCATTCAGCTCTCACAGAGCTCGACCATCTGTATACGAGTGCTCATCGTTATCGACTCATATTCTTCACAACTTTTATTTATTTATTTAATTTAAAAGTAGTAGTTTAAGTCCTAACACTGACTTGAATAATGGTACATTGTCTTTAAGGAAGTTTATAAGTTTATATCACTAGATTTTACCACGGGCAAAGTCCTGAAGTAATAGATTTAAAACGTATTTAAATTAATTTATAGATGGTTTTAAAAAAAAGGTATATACAGAGAACAAATGATCTGCTCTAAATCACACAGTCAGTTCTCAATACTTTCTCTTTCTGATGATGCATACTTCAGTTCTACATGAAGAGTTGGACTGTACTTTACAGGAAACCTAAAATAAAACTCTCAGAGGTCAAGAAATATGACGATTCATTAAAAAATATTTTTGTGAGTACTGTGTATTTTTAGCTGCACTTTATCAACTTTCATAAAGGCTTCCTTGCTTTGGTCTGCTTCTTGATATAGGCCCATTTCATTTCTATAATAATAAATTATAAATCCGACTTTATTTGAGTAATTTAAGGTTTTCATCCAAAAATTCAGTAATGGCTTCTTCATCCGCTGAATGAAGTAGTCTCTGAATTAGCTGATCCAAGCACTTCTCCCCACATAAAAATTCCTGGTAAAAGACAGTTATCATGAAAACTTGATTACTAGAAATAAAGGAGAAACACAACAAAGAATTAAGCATTTATGCATTTTGTTTCTTTAAAATCATTATTTAATAGCAACAAAAGATTACTAATCTACAATGTAATGAACACAATTGCTAACTTGGGAGGATTCCCTAGTTAATACTGACTTTTTATGTAAAAAGTGAATCCTTAAATAGTTTAAATTAGCATTTTTAAATTAGCCAATCTTCCAAATTCAAATTATTTAATCCAGAAGTGCTTTATAATAGTTCTGTTTTTTCTTAAATTAGGAACACATTGGCTTTAAAATATGGAAGTCCTGTGTACTGAAAAATATTTATGCTGAAATATTTGGGGGACAAGTGTCTTGAGTCCTACAACTTGCTTTCTAGTGGTTCAACTGTAACACAAGTGTATACATAGAGAGAAAGAGGAAGTGGAGGCGGAAGAGAAGGCAAGAATAGCAAAATATTAACAAAGGTTGCATCTAGGTCTAGGAATATATACATGAGCTAATCGTTAAACATGTGGGCTTGAACTTTCAAAATAAAAAGTTGAAGAAAAAAAGCCCCTCTTTTATTAAACCTCCAAATAATTCCACTGGGTGGAAACTGTTTCAGTTAAGACTTCCCAGCAGCCTTCCCTGAAGTTTCTCTAAGAAATGAGTAACATAATATAATGACTATGAGCACCTTTCTTGTGTTATAAAGTTTCTGTGTAACAGAGTTGTTGGGATTAGTGATTTAGCAGAGTTTCCTCTTTTGGAAAGGCTCAAAATCCAGACATTCACTTAACAGAAATATGTTAATGTGGACATGTGGAACACAGACCATTCAAAGTTTAGATGTCGGCATGAACTACTCTTATATTTAGTCTTTCCTGAGTAGTCTTGAAGTTAAATTTCAGATTAAGTGTACACATATATCTCTCAAATTAAACTGTAGGAGGAAAGATATGCCTTACTATCTTTGTATTCTACAAAACACTAGCATATAATAAAATGTCTATTAAACTTGATGAAATTTTAAAACTGATTTATATACCATTTTGAACATAATTTGAAAATTGCTTATAAAATTAGTGTGCCCTGTAAGCTCAAATTATTATGATTATTGCCAGTGTGATTTCATCATCTGAAAATTATGTTAAAAGGGTCATTACTCTTGATAATCACATCACATTTAGAGTTCAATTGGATTAACCAGAGTGCTAGTGATACAAAGATCAAAGATGAGGGAGCTGTAGCTTCCAGCTTTCAGAAGCTTACAATCTAGTGGGAGAGTTAGATAATACATAAGCAAAATACAGTGTAAGAAAATTTTTTAAAAAAGAAGAACATTTTGAATTAGATCTTAAAAAAGAGAATAGTATTTCTCCAAACAGAGACAAACAGAGCACTTCAGTCAAAAGAATAAGTATGAAGAGAGGTATGGAAATAGTACAATGAACACCCAGGGCAAGAGTAAATTTCCAGTGTAATTGGAATACAGGACAGTAGATAGGCTGGTGCTAAGGAATCTGCACAGGGACTTTCAGAAACATAATAAAAATACAAAATAATATATTACATGATGGTGGTGGTGTTTAGTAGCTAAGTTGTGTCCGACTCTTTCGTGACCCCATGGACTGTAGCTCTCCAGGCCCCTCCGTCCATGGGATTTCTTAGGCAAAAATACTGGAGTGGGTTGTCATTTCTTGACCCACAGAATCTTCCTGGCCCAGGGATTGAACCCACATCTCTTGTATAAATTATGTGGGAATTCATACTGAGATAGGGCTGGGGGCTGGGACCCTTGCTGCAGTGCTGTGATGCTTGCAGCACTGGACACACCTCTCCAACAAAATACAAAGAAGCTGTATGGGCCTAAAAAATAACTTGCGTGCATGGGCAGCTGGGGCAAATTCTGGACCCAAAAGATACAAAGAGACCAAAAAACCCAACTGTGATTTTTTTGAGGGGCTTGGAGCAAAAAAAAAAAAAGCTTGGTACTGTGCATAACACCATACCACCACCTAAGGGGTAGGCAAAACACCTAAGCCACCCCTACCCTCACCCCACATAAAAAACAAGCTCATCCCTGCATCCAGAAGAGAGTTACATAAGGGAACCTGTTATTTGTTCCTGCCGCAACTGTGTTGCAGCAGGGGCCTGAATGAAGACTTACCTGAATTCCTAGTCTGGCGTCTACTCAATTTCTATTGATTAGGGAAGGCCAAGAACCCCAATCACTAACAATAGCATCAGGATTCTCTGTATCCCGTTCTCCCAGTTTTGCTCCTTTCACTACATCAGCTGTGGGGCGTCCCTGCTGGTCCAGTGGTTAAGAATCCCCGTCCCAAAGCAGGGGACAGGGGTCAATCCTTGGTGGGGGAACTACGATCCACATGCCCCAGGGCAACTAAACCCACATGCTCTGGAGCCCACAAGAAGATCCCAGTGCTGCAACTAAGGCTTGACACAGCCAAATAAATAAATGCACATATATATATATATATATAAAAAGATCAATATATCAGCTTCCAGTGTTCCCTCACTGAAGACTGCTTCTTGCCATGGCTGGAAATACGGCTTCTAACCTCTTATAAGCTTTACATATTTCAGCTTCATCCACAAGAGAGAAGGAGCATTTTCGTCTTTTAATTTAAAAATCCTGGGAAGCAGCTCATTGACTGGGGCTTGTCTGGGCTTCCTTACCAAACAAACCAATTATTGTCTTGGGTCAAGATCATAATCTTGGAAGAACAGGGCCCTTCAAGCGGAACTCTGTGCACGAAAAAGGGAGGAGGCCTGGCTGTAGAATGGCGGAGGACGGCTGAGCAGAGACCCTCAGGCGCCCACTTTCTTTCCCCTCCACTCCTCCGTTCAGTCAGTCCTACAGCAGCTGCCCTGGGGCTAAGGCCTTTATCACTTTTCCTGCCTCAGCTGTTGGGTTGGCTCAGAAGTTCGTTTGGGTTTTTCCATAAGACGTTATGGAAAAAACCAAACAAACGTTTGGGCCAACCAATCTAACTCTTCAGTTCCTAAATCATGCAGTCTGAGTAGTTTCTTTCTCTGTCCTGTGTACAGATTTTAATTTTTTTTTTTTTTTGAAGGACAGGACCAGTACCATTTTATTTAGTGTTGTAGGAAAGTTTAGGTTACTTCTTAAAAACAAAAGCAAAGAAATTCAAAATTCCCAAAATGACAAGGCAGGAGACAAGAATTCTCTAATCCAAAAAATGCTGGGTGAGCTTCCAATCAGAGGGAGGAAGAGGTTACTTCAGTAGCTCACACAACAGATGCTGAGAAACCACAGGGTAGAAACTGGAGGTTAAGCTCTCCGCTAGCCTCAGGCAACAGATCTTTCAGCCCTGAGAGGGACCATTTGTAAGTGAATAGGTCTAACAGAGAAGGGGCTCTGGTAGAGAAGATCCTGCCCAATTTTGCATCAAGTTGCTCCTAGCCTTTAGTCTGGCAGGTGGCTGAGGGTCGTCTCCTCCCTCTGTGCCCCTTTGAGTCCCCGCTGGCAGCAGAGCTGGAAGCCACACATGTGTGCCACTCACTGCCCACACACCCTCCGCTCCGGGTCAGTGGCTGTTCGTGTGGCGAACGACAGACTTTCCTGCTCCTCCATTTCGCTACCTGGGAAGGCTGATACACAAGAAACACTTTGACTTTCCTGTTTCAAATACACAGCAGGATGTCTGTCAAAGTCCAGGGCTACCCACTCCAGTGTTCTGGCCTGGAGAATTCCATGGACTCTACAGTCCATGGCCTCGCAAAGAATGGGACACAACTGAGTGATTTTCACAGTTCTCTTTTTAGGGATATAAATAAATCTCGTAGTACTACAAAAATACAAGTCACCTGAGAGGTTTACTGTGGTCCCCAGGACTGTATGTGGGAGGATATAAATAAAACAGCTATCAATAATTAAAAGCGAATTAGTTCAATCAAGTTACAGTATCACCCTCCGGATTAAAGGGCTCTGATATTAACTGATATGGCAGCAAACGTGATCCTGAGAAGGAATCCTGCTGCCTGTCATCTTGCCTCTTAACTTCAATACCAGAACAAGCACAGAGAGAGTTCTGTTTAGTAACTGCTCTCACTAAGACCTGCCCACTCCCTTGGTCTGGGACATTCTCCCCCAGGAGAGATGTCGGGATTTGATGAGATTCTGTCTCAACTGGGACCAAAAAAAATGAGTAATGTGGAAAACATCCTAATATCAGGTTACCAACAATGAAATTAAGAGTCTGAGTAGTTTAGTCGCTAAGTTATGGACGTAGGGATCCCAGGGACGGTAGCCCCACCAGGCTCCTTTGTCCATGGGATTCTCCAGGCAAGAATACTGCAGTGGGCTGACGTTCCCTTCTCCACAGATTTTAATGTTTTACCTCAACAATGTTTTTTTCATACCATTTCCAAACCTTTTCCCTTCACTAATATGGAGCATTTTCTTTCTTTCCCTTTAACTTGGTTAGTGATTAGTAGAGCATACCAATATGACTGTCCTTGTTCTTTCCGAGGCTAGCATGCTAGTTTAGTTAGTAATAACATATTAGTGTTTAGGACAAAGTCATATATTTTATAACTGTAAAACCCAGTTAACCTCTGTTTCATGACTGAATACACTGCTGAGCACCTATGTGCCCTTCTAAAAAATATTACAGGTCACAAAAATGTAGCTGTCTCATGGTAAACCATCACCACTCTAAGAAAAACAACTGAAAAATTATGTTGTAACTAGAACAATATGGCCAAACATGTTTGGGTATTACTACTGTGTGTTTCCTGAGGAAAGGGAAGTTGGTAAATATTTTCTCCTTTTCAACAGGCTATTATGTTCCTATGCAAGACGGCCTGAAATTGCTGAGAAGACAGAGGAAGTGGCATAAGACACACAGAAATTTCTAAATATGTTAAAACCATAGATATTTCTTCTGTAAAATCAGGACTTTAATTCTGTGTATAAAATGAGACAGAGTCGGGTGAAAGAAGCCTGAGGTATCACATGGTAGCAAGGACAAGGATCAAAACCTTCTACCTCCTGCCTTTTCCACATAGTCCTTTATGGGAACCAGTTTATGTGGAAGAAAAAAAATTTTTTTCTGTGCTGTCATTAATGGATTACTGTCAATGATCCTGGTGACATGGGATTTAGTTAGGTTAATGTTCAAATCAAACTGACAGGGTCTTTTCCCTGAAAGCATCATTGTAACACCTGAATCTAATGATATACATTGTGGAAGGCAGAATTCTAAGACGCCCCTTGGTGTCCACACCTTGGCAAAATCTCCTTCCTTAAGAGCAGGCAGAAGCTGTGATGATGATCACTCCAGTGATCAGATGACTAATTAGTGATGCTTTTCCAGGTGGGGCCGACCTAAACAGGCAACCCCTTAAAAAGGCCATTTCTGCAAGAGTTTCAGTGGGAGAGGGTCCATTGAAGGGACTAGACCCCAAGCAACTGTGGGCAGCCTTTGGGAGCTGAGAGCGGCACACAGCTGATGCCCAGCAAGAAGATGGGGGCTTCAATCCTACAATTCAAGGAAATAGAATGCTGCCAGCAACCACATGAGCTCAGAAGAGGACTCCAAGCTCTAGAAAGGCAGGCCAGTTGGCCAGCACCTTGATTTCAGCTTTGTGAGACCTAGAGCAGAGAATTCAGCTCTGTCATACCTGGATTTCTGACATACAGTAACTGAGATGATAAATAGGCATTCTTTCAAGGCAATAAATTTGCTGTTACTTGTTATATGGCAAGAGAAAACTGACAGATGTATACTGAAAATTCATTAATACACTGTGATTGCATAACAGAATTTTGAATTTAAAAGACAGCTTTTTCATATTGGCATAAAGAGTGTATTTCTTATCAGCAAACTAAGAAAAATGTTTGCAGATTTGGGGTACTAACATAAACTCAGTTACATGGTAATATTTCAAAGATTACTCTAGAATTTGACTGTACTTTCTTCAAAAATCAAAGGCATATGAAACATACTCAGTGTTATTACCTTAATATTACGAACTTCATATGCTATCCTGTGGTCAGTGACTCTATCCTGGGTGAAATTATATGTCCGGATTCTCTCTGACTGGGCTCGTGTTCCCACCTGTGCCATAACAAAAAACAATTCATATTTTACCTGTATCATTATCTTTATCACAATGGAAAAAGTGCTTGCAAATTACTTTTCTATTTTAACAGTATAATTATTTTCTAAATTAAAAGATACAACGTGATTAGGAATAAGAATGGGCAGAACTTACTGTTGAAGACTACAGTTTTGTAAAGGTTAGTTATGGGATAAGAATGAATGTTTCTTTGGTACCTCAAACCCCAAATATTTAAAACCAAATTATCTTTCTGTATCAGTCAGTTCTTCCTGTGGTTTCTGTAAATGACCCCACAATGTTCCTTTTGATCTAAGTAGGGAACTTGACATCCTATACACTTTGACAGACATTTCATGGGGGCTGACTATCTTGCAGGCTTTGATAGAGACACTTCAACTCATCTCACTTCTTCCCAATTCCAAATTTTATTTTATCCTGCCCTTGCCATTTTTATTGTCCTTCAAGGGCTCATTACTTTCACTACATTCCTGTAAAAGTTAATCTTCCATTTCCCTGTTTACATTGCGTTGCCCTGCTTAGTTTTCCTAAAGCACAGTGTTTTGGGTTTTTTTTGTCAATTTCCTTCTTTGGCTCCTTGACTACTAAGCACTCACAACTCAATTCAGCATTCAATTGTACTTCATAATGTGGCCAACTTTCCCAATATTATTTCTGAGAATATGTGAACCTCAAAAGAATTGATGCTTCTGAACTGTGGTGTTGGAGAAGACTCTTTTTTTTTGAGTCCCTTGGACTGCAAGGAGATCCAACCAGTCCATTCTGAAGGAGATCAGCCCTGGGATTTCTTTGGAAGGAATGATGCTAAAGCTGAAACTCCAGTACTTTGGCCACCTCATGCGAAGAGTTGACTCACTGGAAAAGTCTCTGATGCTGGGAGGGATTGGAGGCAGGAGGAGAAGGGGACGACAGAGGATGAGACAGCTAGATGGCATCACTGACTCGATGGACGTGAGTCTGAGTGAACTCTGGGAGTTGGTGATGGACAGGGAGGCCTGGCATGCTGTGATTCATGGGGTCGCAAAGAGTTGGACACGACTGAGCAACTGAACTGAACTGATTCTTAAAACATTCCTCAAGCCGTCCATTCTGCAACCAGCCAGGTCTGGAAACCACTATCCCAAAGTATCGTATTAGTGCCTAGGATCCCACCCAGATCAGTTATATCAGAATCTCAGCATCTGCAAAGCTCTTCAGGTGCCAGGTGGAGCCAGGGTTCAGAACTTGGCACAATGCCCCCCACAGAAAAGCTCCCATATATACTGGCAGAAGAAAAACTCCTAAGCATTAGAAACATCTACTAAAAAACTTCACACAGATGGACAAAGGGAGGCAAGAAGGTCTTTTCTGGCCTTTCAAACCGAACTACTGAAGTAGATACAACCCCCCAAATCTGCAAGAAAGGCCAATTGCCAATACTTACTCTGAAAATTACTGGGTGATGCCAAAATGTCAAATGGCAAGTAAAACCCAATGTCTGGGAGTTCCCTGGTGGTCTAATGGCTAAGACTCTGCTCTCAACTCAGGGGGGGCTCAGGTTTGATCCTTGGTCAGGGAACTAGTTCCCACATGCTGCAACTAAGAACCAGTGCCACCAAATAAATAAATAAATATTTTTAAAAAAACCCTAATATGCAGATGACACCACCCTTACGGCAGAAAGTGAAGAGGAACTAAAAAGCCTCTTGATGAAAGTGAAAGAGGAGAGTGAAAAAGTTGGCTTAAAGCTCAACATTCAGAAAACTAAGATCATGGCATCTGGTCCCATCACTTCATGGGAAATAGATGGGGAAACAGTGGAAACAGTGTCAGATTTTATTTTTTTGGGATTCCAAAATCACTGCAGATGGTGATTGCAGCCATGAAATTAAAAGACGCTTACTCCTTGGAAGGAAAATTATGATTAAACTAGATAGCATATTGAAAAGCAGAGACATTACTTTGCCAACAAAGGTCCGTCTAGTCAAGGCTATGGTTTTTCCAGTGGTCATGTACAGATGTGAGAGTTGTGCCGGGAGCCAGCACGGGCCATCCCACCCATGACAAGGTCATGTGGAAGAGAACTGTTAAGCAAGGCTTCAGGACTTGGGGGGCTCCCTAGACCTGCTCGAACATCTACCCCAAAACCAGAATCTGTCTGTCCTACTATTTTGTGCCTTTCACCAACTCTCCTGACATTAACAGGGGGGCTATCCCCGACCACCTTTCTCTGGAGAAAATCAACTTAGGGCTCTAGCTAATGAGTCTCCTGGACATGAGAGGAATATTTTCAAATCAAACCCCCTCTGGTAGCATTCTAGCTTGCTTGGCAGGTTTATCCAGACTCCTGCAGCTACGCATGTGATTGTTCACAGCCTCCCAGCTGTGAGAGGCACGGGAAGCCTAAAACACAGAGCCTTTCAAAGAGTTAAGAGTTATTAGAGTAGTGCTGGTGTAGGATTTCATTATTGGGCCAATGCTTGTTGCTAAGTTCCCATATCTCTTATCCACTGTGCACCTGGGAGTGTACTAGTTAACATAGTTGGAATGTAAGAAAAACAAGTGTAGCCCTGAAATTAACCACATCAGACTTTTGAGTTAATTGGTTCTTTCTTGTAACTCACTGCACCTTTACTCTGTGAGAAATGTAACTCTGTTTGGCATTTTCTGAGGCTGACATAGATTAGAAATATAAAGAAAAAACACTTTGAGAAAAAATAAGTTTTCTGGTTGAGCAGCCTTTATCAAAAGAGGGTCATAAAATGTTCACAGGCCTCCAAGGCCAGAAGATAATGTACACAACATCATTTGTGGGAAAGGTTTCCAGAAAAAATCCTGGTTTCGATAAGGGCAAAACTGCTGGAATGTTTGGGCTGACTCTGTATGACCTTGCATCTTTCATTTCCCTCTATGTACAAGTTGAGGTATAAAAGTCCTTTTTGAAAATAAAAACAAGGGGCCTCGCTCGCGAAAGAAGCTTGGTCACCCTGTGTCTTTTTTTCTCTCTCTTACTCTCTTTTTCAGGCTGATCCCTTGGAACATAGAGGCTCCCTGCATTCAATTATCTACCCAGGTTTCTAAGACCTGAACAGGAAGACGTTCCGTGTCTTCACTCCCTCGGGAGACCAGGAGGGCACCTGTGGCCTCTGAACAAGGCAAACTCCTTGTCCCAGGGTTTTATTGGCTTTCTATGTAAACCAAGGAATATCAGCCTCTTTCTCTCCTCTATTTTTTTATCTACAACATTCTTTCTTTCTCTCTCTCTCTCTAAATCATTCTCTTCGCCGATGCCATCACACTTCGGATACCCTGGATCCACGCCGGGGCAGGACCCCGGCAGAGTTGGACTGTGAAGAAAGCTGAGCGCCAAAGAATTGATGCTTTTGAACTGTGGTGTTGGAGAAGACTCTTGAGAATCCCTTGGACTGCAAGGAGATCCAACCAGTCCATTCTAAAGGAGATCAGTCCTGGGTGTTCTTTGGAAGGACTGATGGTAAAGCTGAAACTCCAGTACCTTGGCCACCTCATGCAAAGAGTTGACTCACTGGAAAAGACTCTGATGCTGGGAGGGATTGGGGGCAGGAGGAGAAGGGGACGACAGAGGATGAGATGGCTGGATGGCATCACCGACTCAATGGACCTGAGTTTGAGTGAACTCCGGGAGATGGTGATGGACAGGGAGGCCTGGCATGCTGTGATTCATGGGGTTGCAAAGAGTCGGACATGACTGAGCGACTGAACTGAACTGAACTGAAAAAACCCTAATGTCTTTCATGAAATGTGGCAGAGCTGATAGTGTTTAAGATTGATATATTATTTATCCTGTCACTTTTACTATCTGCAAGTTAGTAAGGGAAATAAATGAAAAGGGGAAAAGTGTGAAAGTCTAAGACATCTACATGAAAAGAATAATTGATGTTTAGTTTTATACAATTTCATTATCTTAACAGGCCACAAAATCTCCCATATTTACTGAAGTATAACTACCTGCAAATAACACAGAAACACAGTTATTTCTGGGTCCCACTGTCTCTTCCAGTTTCTCTCAAAGACAAACTTTATTTTTTCAGAAGTTAAAATCATACAACACTTGCTTTACTTAAAACAATGACATTTATTCATTTTGCTTAAAACTTATCTATGTATATTTTTGTATAAATAATAATATAAATGTACATAGTACAAAATTTTAAAAGTAGAAAAGCGTATAAACAAAAAATAAATCTCTTTTCTATTCTTTGTTCCCAGACACATCAGAAGAAATCACTATTACCAGTTTTTTGCATGCCATATATTTTTGATTCCACATAAAATTATAATAAAAGCAAGGTTTTAAATTAAAAACCTGAAAAGTCTCTTAATTTCTAGAGAATTGTCTTTTACACTGATTTCCTCTTAAAGATAACTATGATATAAACACAGAACACAACTGGGAAATAATTTTTAGTTTATATGTATCTCCTCTCCTTATTTGCAAACTGGCATGTCTGAGTTTAGCCATAACCAACCGGTATTAAATCACTGCTATTTACAAATGAACATGTTGTCCAGTGCTCCAAGTTACTTCCATTAGATTAAGAATATTTACTCCATTTTCCTACACAGGATGATGGCTTTCTGTACAGAGCCATTAAGTTATCTCTTTCCATAAATCTTACCTGCAGTTTTCTTGCACTTCGTTGCTGACACTTGTCTTTCTCAATAATCTGCTGGTAGAGTCTAGCTTTCAACACACGCAGAGCTATTTCTTTGTTTTTTATCTGTGATCGTTCTTGCTGGCATTCCACTACAAGTCCTGAAAAATAACAGGGATCAGAGGTAAAGAGTGCGTGCGCACGTGCTCAGTCGCTCAGAGGCGTTTGATTCTTTGTGTGATGCCACGGACTGCAGTCCGCCCAGCTCCTCCATCCATGGCATTTCCCAGGTAGGAATGCTGGAGCAGGTTGCCACTTCCTGCTCCGAGATCCTCCCTGACTCAGGGATTAAACAGGTACCTCCTGCATTGCTGGCAGATTCTTTACCACTGAGCTACCTGGGAAACCCCGAGGTGTCTGTTACATCACAATAAAACTGATGAAGAAGACAGAACTGAGGAGTGCTTTAAAGGGGGAAAGGTTAATCAGGAAAAGAATGAAAAACATTTTAAATGAAGTACACACCAGAAACTACACATGAGTTATGATGGTAATTGCTGTAGATGGCTCTTTAGATTCTGATATCTAAATAAGGTGTTTCAACTTATAATACAAATACACATTTATTGAAAAAAAATCTGCATTTATATAGACCCAGGTCGTTCTAACAAAATGTGGTCCACTGGAGGAGGGAATGGCAACTCTCCAGTATTCTTGGCAAAAGGATATGACACCGGAAGATGAGTCCCCCAGGTCAGAAGGTGTCCAATATGCTGCTGGGGGAGAGCAGAGGGCAATTACTAATAAGCTCCAGAAAGAATGAAGAGACTGAACCAAAGGGGAAATGATGTTCAGTTGTGAATGTGTCTGGTGCTGAGAGTAAAGTCTGATGCTGTAAAGAACAATATTGCATAGGAACCTGGAATGAATCAAGGTAAATTGGACATGGCCAAGCAGGAAATGGCAAGAGTGGATATCAACATCTTAGGAATCAGTGAACTAAAATGGACAGGAATGTGCGAATTTAATTCAGATGACCATTATAACTACTACTGTGGGCAAGAATCCCTTAGAAGAAATGGAGTCGCCCTCATAGTCAGCAAAACATTCTGAAATGCAGTACTTGGGTGTAATCTTGAAATGACAGAATGGTTTTGGTTGGTTTCCAAGGCAAATCATTCAGCATCACAGTAATCCAAGTCTATACCCCCAACCTCTAATGCCAGAACGGTTCTATGAAGACCAACAAGACTTTATAGAACAACACCAAAAAAGTCTTTTTTATCATAGGGGACTGGAATGCAAAGTAGGCAGTCAAGAGATACCTAGAATATAGAAAATTTGGCCTTGGAGGAATACAAAATGAAGCAGGATCAACGCTAACAGAGTTTTCTCAAGAGAACACACTGGTCATAACAAACACCTTCTTTCAATAACACAAGAGGCAACTCTACACATGGACATCACCAGATGGTCAATACCGAAATCAGATCGATTATATTCTTTGCAGCTGAAGATGGAGAAGCCCCATACAGTCAGCAGAAACAAGGACTGGAGCTGACTGTGGCTCAGATCATGAGCTCCTTATTGCAAAATTCAAACTTAAATTGAAGAAAGTAGAAAAAACCACTAGGCCATTCAGATATGACCTAAATCAAATCCCTTATGATTATGCATGGAGGTGACCAATACATTCAAGGGATTAGATCTGGCAGACAGAGTGCCTGAAGAACTATGGATGGAGGTTCATAACATTCTGCAGAAGGTGGTGATCAAAACTATCCCAAAGAAAAAGAAATACAAGAAGGCAAGTAGTTGTCTGAGGAGGCTTTACAAATAGCTGAGAAAAGAATAGAAGTGAAAAGCAAGGGAGAAAGGGAAAGATACACCCAAGTGAATGCAGAGTTCCAGAGAATACCAAGGAGAGATAAAAGCCTTCTTAAGTAAACAATGCAAAGAAACACAGGAAAACAACAGAATGGGGAACACTAGGAGAATTCTTCAAGAAAACTGGAGATATCAAGGGAACCTTTCATGCAAGGATCCTCACAACAAAGGACAGAAAAGGTGGACCTAAAAGCATCAGAAGAGATTAGAAAGAAGTGGCAAAAATACACAGAACTATATAAATAAAGGCTTTAACGACCTGGAAAACCATGATGGTACGGTCACTCACCTAGAATCAGACATCCTGGAGTGTGAAGTCAACTGAGCCTTAGGAAACATTACTATGAAAAAGCTAGTGGAGGAGATGGAATTCCAGCTGAACTAGTTCAAATCCTAAAAGATGATGCTGTGGAAGTGCTGCACTCAATATGCCAGCAAATGTGGAAAACTCAGCAGTGGCCACAGGACTGGAAAAGGTCAGTTTTCATTCTAATCCCAAAGAAAGGCAATGCCAAAGAACGCTCAAACTACCACATAATTGTACTCATCTCACACGCTAGTAAAGTAATGCTCAAAATTCTCCAAGCCAGGCTTCAGCAATATGTGAACTGTGAACTTCCAGATGTTCAAGCTGGTTTTAGAAAAGGCAGAGGAACCAGAGATCAAATTGCCAACATTTCTTGGATCACAGGGAAAGTAAGGGAATTCCACCTGTATGCAGGTCAAGAAGCAACAGTTAGAACTGGACACGGAACAATGGACTGGTTCGAAATTGGGAAAGGAGTATATCAAGGCTGTATATTGTCACCCTGCTTATTTAACTTCTATGTGGAGTGCATCATGTGAAATGCTGGACTGAATGAATCACAAGCTGGAATCAAAATTGCTGGGAGAAATATCAACAACCTCAGAAATGCAGATGACATCACCCTTATGGCAGAAAGTGAAGAGGAAATAAAGAACCTCTTGATGAGGGTAAAAGAGGAGAGTGAAAAAACTGACTTGAAACTCAACATTCAAAAAACTAAGATCATGGCATCCAACACCATCATTTCATGGCAAACAGAAGGGGAAAAATTGGAAACAGTGACAGACTTTATTTTCTTGGGCTCCAAAATCACTGCACAGTGACTATAGCCATGAAATTAAAACACTCTAGCTCCTTGGAAGGAAAGCTATGACAAACCTAGACAGTGTATTAAAAAGCAAAGACATCACTTTGCCAACCAAGGTCTGTACAGTCAAAGATTATGGGTTTTCCAGTAGTCATGTACAGATGTGAGAGTTGGACAAAAAAGACTGAGCACCAAAGAATTGATGCTTTTGAACTGTGATGTTGAAAAAGACTCTTGAGAGTCTCATGGACTGCAGGAGATCAAAGCAGTCTATCCTAAAGGAAATCAGTCCTGAATATTTATTGGAAGGACTGATGTTGAAGCTGAAGCTCCAGTACTTTGGCCACCTGATGGGAAAAGTTGACTCACTGGAAAAGATCCTGATGCTGGGAAGGATTGAAAGCAGAAGGAGAAGAGGACAACAGAGGATGAGATGGTTGGATGGCATCACTGACACAATGGACATAAGTTTGAGCAAACTCTGGGAGATAGTGAAGGGCAGGGAAGCCAGGCGGGCTGCAGTCCATGGGGTTTTAAAGAGTCGGACATGACTTAGTGACTAAACAACAACAAAATGCAGTTGAAACCCATGTTGTTTAAGGGTCAACTGTATACTCCACATAGGGAAGAATATACATAATGTAAAAGAATATATATGTACCATGCAGCTTAAATAGAATATTGCTGAAAGTGAAAGTCCCTCAGTCGTGTCTGACGCTTTGCGACCCCATGGACTATATAGTCTATGGAGTTCTCCAGGCCAGAATACTGGAGTGGGTAGCCTTTCCTTTCTCCAGGGGATCTTCCCAACCCAGGGACCAAACCTAGGTCTCCCACACTGTAGGCCGATTGTTTACCAGCTGAGCCACAAAGAATATTTCTAAATGCCCTTTAAACCTCCCATTTGCCCCCTTCCAAGTCAGAAGCTATGTCATGCCTCCCAGAAGTACCTAAAATTTTAAAATAACTTTTTCCATGTATTTCTTTATATTTTAACATATATGTATAGATCCTTAAGACTTTTTAATGAAGCACTATAATGAGGACGCCCAGAGACTGGGGCTGACCATTTGGGGACTAGACACAGAAAGTCTATATAACAACTACATTTTCAAGTCCCCTCCCTCAGTCTGTAGGAGGCAGGAGGTACAGTCTTTAGAGAATGAAATAAGGAAAGTTCCAGACTTGAGTCTTCAAAGGTACAAAGGAAGGCAAGCGTGAGGCCCAAGACTGAAAAAGAGGATTAAGTGAAAGTTTGCTTCTTGAATGGGGAGACCTTGACTTTACCATCAGGTGCGTCCTGGGCGAGCCTTCTTAGGAGAAAACTACCCAAGAGAAAAAGTTCTACAAATGCTGACATTTCAGGGGCCCTAATAAAAAAGCTGATCCACTCCCCGACTGTTGAAACTTATTACTGGATAAGTGGCGCCCATGCGCTGAGAGTGTTTGGAACCTCACTCTTAAATGTATATACACAGCCAAGGAGGGACTTTGTCCCAGCAGAAGGAAATATGAACACACTGGGGATTTTGAACCCATGACCCATGGGTTTTCTTTTTTTAAAGAAAATCTTTTATGTATTTATTTATGTAGGTATTTATCTGGCAGCTCTGGGTCTTACTTACAGCACGAGGGATCTTTCATTGAGGCATGCAGTATCTTAGTTGTGGCATGTGGGATCTAGTTCCCTGCCTAGGGATTGAACTCTTGGCCCTCTGCAATGGGAGTGTGGAGTCTTAGCCACTGGACCACCAGGGAAGTCCCTCCAGTGTCATCAACACTAACATAAAACTCTTTCTAAATGCTGGATAGTTTTATAAGATGTGAAAAAAAGAGTTAAAAGTACAAAGGCAAAAGGACTAGCTTACCTGTGGGGATGTGGACAAGTCTGACAGCACTGTCAGTTGTATTAACGTGCTGCCCTCCTGCGCCTTTGGCTCGGAATGTATCTATTCGCAAGTCCTTAGGGTCCACTTTCACATCGACCTAGAACCAAAAGTATAGCATGAATGAACTCCATACTTAACAAATACTTAAATATTAAATTGATCCCAAGGTCTTTCAAATAAACTGTACTGGTTTAAATCACAGCCATTTGACTAAGAGGTGAAATAACTTACAAGAAAGAACCATAAACACCCTATTCCAACAGATGCTATTTTAAACACTGATTTATGAGACCACGGAATTATGCAATCTTTCAAAAGCTTTATTATCTATCATCCCACAAAGCTATATTAGATACAAAATATATTTTTTTAAAAAGTCAGAAGACATGAATAGACATTTTTCCAAAGACGACACTCAAGTGGCCAACAGGCACATGAAAAGATGCTCCACATCATTAATCATCAGAGAAACGCAAACCAAAACCACAGTGAGGTTTCACCTTGCATCTGTCAGAATGGCTATCATCAGAAAGTATGGATATCATCCAATGTCAGGGATGATATGGAGAAAGGGAAACCCCTGTACGCTGTTGGTGGGACTGTAAATTGGTGCATCACTGTGGAAAGTAGCATGGAGGTTTCTCAAAAAACTAAAAATAGAACTAACATATCCAGCAATTGCACTCCTAGGTATATATCTGAAAATAAAAACTTTAACTCAAAGAGATATATTCACCCCAGTGTTCACAGCAGTATTGTTTATAACAGCCAAGATATGGAAGCAATGTAAGTATCCATGAATGGATAAAGATGTGACACACACACACACACACACACACACACACACACACACACTGGAATACTGCTCAGCCAGAAAAAATGAAATTTCGCAATTTGCAGTAACATAAATGAACTTGGAGGGTAGTGTGCTTAGTGAAATAAGTCGAACAGAGAAAGACAAATATGTATAGGATCACATATATGGAGTCTAAAAATTAAAACACACTAGTCAATATATAAGCCTTTGGAGAAGGCAATGGCACCCCACTCCAGTACTCTTGCCTGGAAAATCCCATGGATGGAGGAGCCTGGCAGGCTGCAGTCCATGGGGTTGCTAAGAGTTGGACACGACTGAGTGACTTCACTTTCACTTTTCACTTTCCTGCATTGGAGAAGGAAATGGCAACCCACTCCAGTGTTCTTGCCTGGAGAATCCCAGGGACAGGGGAGCCTGGTGGGCTGCCGTCTCTGGGGTCGCACAGAGTCAGACATGACTGACGCGACTTAGCAGCAGCAGCAGCAGCAGTGAATATAACAAAAAAAGAAATGGACTCAAACTAGTGGTTACCAGTGAGGAGAGGAAAAGTGGGAGGAGAAGAATAGATGTGGGGGAGTAAGAAGTGCACACTATTATGTATAAAATAAATGAACTATAAGGATATATTGTACAGCACAGGGAAGAAAGCCAATATTTTATGATAACTGTAAATGGTGTACAACCTTTCAAAATAGTGAATCACTATGTTGTACATCTGAAACATAATATTGTAAATCAACTACACCTCAATTTGTTCAAAAAGAAAAATAATAGTGATTATATCTTATTGAATTTAAAAAATAAACCCGTAAGTCTATAATGAAGTCACAAACATACAAAATTCAATAAATGAGTTTACAATGAGGTAAAATAAAAATGGAAAGAGAAAAAGAAGAAAGGAAGAGAGAAGGCAGTGGGGAGGAAAGTTCTTCACAGTAAAGAATGCCAGTTAATACATGCAGAAGGAATGATGAAATTAGAAAATCATCATTTTGAAACACCAAACTAAATAACTAATTCAGGCAAAGATCACTACTAGATGTTAAAGACCATGGAAGAAAGTTGTTGGGAATAGGATATATTACTTATATTACTATATCATTATATTACTTAGATTATTCCCTTATTATAAAGGGAGAAATGCACTTTCACAATCAGGATTTTTTTTGTGGTCACCAACTTCACTAAATGCTCAAAGTGATCCTCACTAAAAGTGGGGCAATCTGATATTCTATGACTTGTGATGAGACGCAACATGAATATAAGGACACCTGCGAAGTATTCTTGCTCTAAATGTACAATCTGAATAGAATGGAATATTTAAATACAACTTTTCATAGAATGCAGGAGATAAAGGAACAAGTTAAAGAGTGTTATAAGGAAACAGTCAGACGAATCCAGAATGTGGAACATTCTACAAGACTCTTCAAAATGTCAATGTCATTAAAAAAAAAAAGGTTGGAAGACTGTTTCAGGCATAAAGAGTTATAACAACAAACTGCAATAAGTGAAACTTGATAGCATCCTGGTTTAAGAAAATAGCTATAAAGATACTTTTTCATGCTGAGGAAACTATCAACTGGAGTAAGTATTAATTGTGACATTGTGATTTATGGTAAGAAATATATATTGTTCAGTTCTCAGCAGAGAGCTCCTAAAAACCTTGGATATTTTCTTAAGTGATAAGAGTGACAAAGGTGTCCTTTGTTATTCATAACAAGCCCCTTTGAACCACATTTGACTTTATGTTAATAACATGACATGTGGAAAACCCTGGATAACCACAGCATGCAGATTGATGGCCAGAGGAACCAAACACAGGACTAGAGGGCTGGAGCTTTCAGCTCCACCCCAGTCTCCAGGGAGGGGAGAGGGGCTGGAGGTTGAATTAATCCCCAAAGTCTACTGATGTAACTAATCATGTCTATGTATGGAAGACTCCGTAAAAGTGCCCCAAGCACAGAGTTCAGAGCGCTTCCAAGCTGGTGAACACGTGAAGCTGCAAAGTAGGGTAGCGAGCCTGGAGAGGGTATGGAAGCCCTACACCTCTTTGTGTCCTCTGAGTTTCTTCCATCTGGCCCTTCCTGAGTTATATTTTTTGTAATAAAGCAGTAGTCTAGTGAGTGTGAGCTTCCCAGGTGGCTCAGTGGTAAAGAATCCACCTGCCAATGCAGGAGACTTGAGTTCTATCCCTTGGTTGGGAAGATCCCCTGGAGAAAGGCATGGCAACCCACACCACAGTACTCTTGCCTGGAGAATTCCACAGACAGAGCTCCATGGGGTCAGAGAGTCGGACACGACTCCGTGCACGCGCTGGTAAGGACAGTTTTCCTGTGTTCTGCGAGCCCCTTTAGTAAATTACTGAGACTAAGGGGGTCACGGGACTCTCCGGATGCAGGGACCCAGGAGACAGCCTGGTCTCACGTCTGGCTCTGACGTGGGAGGGGCGGCTGTCCTATGGGGCTGAGTCCAGCTTGTGGAACCTGAGCCACTTCCCCAGGGAGACGGTGTCAGAGGTGAGCTGAGCTGAACTGTCGGACGGTCACTCGTCCACAGAGAATGGAGGGACTGCTTCGTGGGGGGGGGAAGAAGTTCACACGTTGAGGGTGCAGAGGCATTCTGTAAGGGGAACGCACAGGAGCTTTTCGTGGACAGTGAAACCCTGGTGGATCTTCAGGGATAATGGTGCGGGGTTCCTGCAGGGGGTTACCTCCTCTGGGTGGGGGAGGACGATCACCGACATCGTTCCCGTGTGAATACGCTGCATCCGGGATGACAGCCCCGCCTCGGGGATTCGCTGAACCCGGTGAATCCCACCTTCGTACTTCAAGTGCTTATAGACGTTATCACCGGAAATTCGGGCCGCCGCGTGATGTAGCCCACCTATGAAAAAACATGTTCCAGCGTGATAATAAATTCTACTTTGGAAGAGACCAGGACCTTAAATGGCCTCCATTAAAGGCCTCTGTGAGCACAGAGCCTGAGATGAGAACAGAAACAAGGTCCCAAAGACGTTTCCCAGCCTGTGTGTGCATGTGTAATAGGGAACATGCCAAACGATGGCTTATGGTTATCTCTGGAGAACAGAACAGCAGCATGTTTTTCATCTTAAGTGTTTTTGTTGCAAAGTTTTATATGATGAACAAATTTCACTTTTATAAAAATAGTATTAGAAAAAAAAGAATACTGGGACATTTTCTGCATTGAATCTATGCGATCTTAGGCTAATTTGGTGCCATATATGAGTGCTCAATAACACAGCAATTTGATAATGATGAATAATTCTGTAGGTCCTCCCAAGCTTTCAAGAATCTATTGAAATTTAATTCTTGCATGTCTGTGAAGCAGGAAAATAAGCACAAGGCCTAAGCTAGCTTCTTATTGAAAATATTGTTTAAAAAAAATCTTTTTATTGTAAAATAATATACAGATGTAGAAAACCACATGAATCAAATGCATGGTTCAAGATTAAGAAAAAGAACTTTATCAGGCACCTGCAAAGCCCTCCCATAGATTTGCCTTTCCTACAGTACCCTCCCTTTCTCAGGTAACCAGTATTTTTTATTCCCTTCTCTACTATAATTTTATTACCTAATGTGCTGCCCTAGGCACTACAGTGTAGTCTTGTCCATTTAAAAACGTTGATACGTCTTTCAAATCTCAGTCTATAAGTGCATCACCCATCTCAAGTTATCCATTGAGGAATCAGGGCTGTTGACATATAGAAATTTCCCACTGCCTGGTTTTGCTGACTGCATACTCTTGGCATGCTTCAATCTCTTTTCTGCCCTCTGTTCTGGTTGCTACTGGGCAGCTGGATCCAGAAACTAGACTGAACTCTGGCAAGACAACAGGAGACAGACAATGTCTGGCTGTCTCTGTTTTTATGGTTTTGACAATGTTTGATGCTTCATGTACCACAGAGGTTGTAAAAGGGTGAGAGTCCAATTCTATGGGCTTCCCTTGTGGCTCAGCTGGTAAAGAATCCGCCTGCAATGCAGGAGACCTGGGTCTGATCCCTGGGTTGGAAAGATCCCCTGGAGAAGGGAAAGGCTACCCACTCCAGTATTCTGGCCTGGAGAATTCCAGGGACTGTATAGTCCATAGGGTCACAAAGAGTTGGACACGACTGAGTGACTTAAAAAAAAAAAGACCTAGATTCACCCATTTCTCCAAGAAGCCCTGGTTCCTTTTGAAGGAAAATAATATTACAATGTTTTCAATATTTGGGAACTAGGGATGTTCGCTAATACTGGTTGGTCATTGTTTCCAGACCTTTTCAATGGACAGAGATAGGAAATACCTCATGAGTTTACAGAGATGTTGAGAAACAATTCCATATCAGTTTCTTGCATTTCTGCACATCTTGTAAACAAGGAACTGCCTGCCCTTTTTTTTAAGGGTATTTGTTTAGTAAATAGCTTTGGAGATAATGTCTCCCTCTAGAGCAAAGGACAGTTCAGTTCAGTCACTCAGTCATCTCTGACTCTTTGAGACCTCATGAATCGCAGCACGCCAGGCCTCCCCGTCCATCACCAACTCCCGGAGTTCACTCAGACTCACGTCCATCGAGTCAGTGATGCCATCCAGCCATCTCATCCTCTATCGTCCCCTTCTCCCCCTGCCCCCAATCCCTCCCAGCATCAGAGTCTTTTCCAATGAGTCAACTCTTCGCATGAGGTGGCCAAAGTACTGGAGCTTCAGCTTTAGCATCATTCCTTCCAAAGAAATCTCAGGGCTGATCTCCTTCAGAATGGACTGGTTGGATCTCCTTGCAGTCCAAGGGACTCTCAAGAGTCTTCTCCAACACCACAGTTCAAAAGCATCAATTCTTCGGCGCTCAGCCTTCTTCACAGTCCAACTCTCACATCCATACATGACCACAGGAAAAACCATAGCCTTGACAAGTGCCTGCAAATGCAGGAGACACGGATTCCATCCCTGGTCGGGAAGATCCCACACGCCATGGAGCAGCTAAGCCTGTGTGCCACAGCTGCTGAGCCTGTGCTCTAGAGCCGGGGAGCCACACCTGCTGAGGCCCACACCCCCTAGAGCCCATGCTGTGCAACAAGAGAAGCCACCGCAACTACAGAGGAGCCCCTGCTCACCTCAACCAGAGAAAAAGCCCACGCGGCCCACCCAGCACAGCCAAGGAAAAGATTCCACCTTCCGATGCAGGGACATGGGTTTGAGCCCTGATCGGGAGCTAAGATCCTACATGCTGCAGGGCAACTAAGCCTGCATGCATGGCAATGGAGACTCGGCAAAATAAAATGCACGTGAGAACCCCAAGCTCAGGATTCTTCTCGTGTTTTGAAACCCACCATGTGGGGAGGTCCACGTTACCTTTGGGGACGTGGAGCTCATGAAACCAGCACAAAAATGCTGATACTCTGGTTGCTGCTACTACCATGAGTCATAAACCATCCTTTGTCTCTGACCCATGAAACTGACTTGCTAAATTCCTGTCTTGCAAGTAGGATAAAATCTCAGACAACTTGTTCTTGATAACTGATACTTTTAATATAAATTAAAGATCACAATGTATTTTCTAACACTCCTGTATCACTTGCTTTCCATACTGAGAATCTTGGTTCCCAAAGACAGAGAGGATACCAGAATCAGAGTATCTCATAATTACTCTTCTATTTTATCCCATATTTCATAAACAAGTTTCAGAATGCCAGTATTAGTTCTGCCACCAGTATGATTACTAAAAACATTATAAAACTTTTTTGCATGTGCTCTTCCCATTCTCCTCCCCATTTTGCAAATGATTATACTCTATACTGTCAGATCTAACAGTCCTTATATACTGTACTTTTTCCTCTTAGTCCTCAATTAGACCTGCTATTGCTAAGTCACTTCAGTCGTGTCCGACTCTGTGCGACCCCATAGACGGCAGCCCACCAGGCTCTGCCGTCCCTGGGATTCTCCAGGCAAGAACATTGGAGTGGGTTGCCATTTCCTTCTCCAATTAGAGCTAGTTCTATAGATAATCACGTATTTAATACTCCCCTTTAGGGAAAGTGATAGTGTTAGTCGCTTAGTCGTGTCTGACTCTTTGCAACTCCATGGACTGTAGCCCACCAGCTCCTCTGTCCATGGATTCTCCAGGCAAGAATACTGGAGTGGATTGCCATTTCCTTCTTCAGGGGATCTTCCCAGCCCAGGGACAGAACTCAGGTTTCCTGCATTGCAGGCAGATTCTTTACTGTCTCAGCCACCAGGAAAGCCTGGGAGAAAGACTGGCAGTATAAATTTCTGGCATGTACAAACTTTCTCAAGACGACCCCCTCTTGCCTTTATTCAAGGGGTTTTAGGTCTACAAACTGGCTCAAGTCTGGGAACGGACTAAGGGGCCATGGCTTCTGTTTTTTATGACACAGGTTAGACTTTTGTTCACTTGACCTAGAACTTTTCTGCTTATACAGATCAAATAAGAATTTAGCAGGCTTCCATTCTTTACTCCCAGGGACACATGTCAACCAGCCAATGCCCTGTCTGCGTAAGTCGGCCTATTCCGGTTGCTCCTTTTACCCTGCTGTCCATTATGGTAACCACGCCCACATTGCCTTTGGCCTCTGAGTGCCAACACTGCTGCCTTGAGATCCAAATACTCCAAGTGCCCTTAGGTTTCCCAGTTCATCTACTAGAGTTCCCACGGTAAGGTCTTGGCTGCAGGTGAAAGCTACCAGAGAGCTCTTCAGTGACGCCAGGGCTGTCTTCATAAATTTATTTCTCAACAGTTGTGGTGAAAAGTATAATATCTGGACACATTAAATTAACCACCACATTATTTTTATTTAGCTAGTTGTTTCTTTATGCCTCGACGTGTGGCCTGCAGGATCTTAGTTCGCCAACCAGAGATCGAACCCATGTCCCTGGCACTGGGAGCACAGCATCTTAACCACTGGACTGCCAGGGAAGTCCCAACCACCACGTTACTTTAATGACCTCTCCCTGAATCTAGCTGGTGAGCAGAAAATAACAAAACTTAGTTATAAACATTAATCGGTTGGGAGGGAAGAGAGAACATAATAAATTTCATTTGTTGTTGTTGTTCAGTCACCAAGTCGTGTCTGACTCTTTTGCGACCACATGGACTGGTAGCCTGCCAGGCTCCTCTGTCCATGGTGGGACTTTCCAGGCAAGAATACTAGAGTGTGTTGCTATGTCCTTCTCCAGGGGAGCTTCCCAACCCAGGGATTGAACCTGAGTCTCTTGCATTGGTAAGTGGATTCTTTACCACTGAGCCACTCAGGGAAGCCCCCTTTAATATGAAAGACATTTTTCTCAACTCCCTAGAAATCAGGAATACAGGATGACAGTGATAGACCTACATGTCGAGGGCCACCACCCTGCAAAGACTGCTCTTGTAATCACGTAGTACTGACTACTTGTGTAATGGTTGAGGATTTTCCCTATCTGTCCGAAGATCACAAAACTAAAAGACTTGAAGTCATTTGATATGTGAATTTTTACATTTAAGTATATTTTTTTCCCAATCTTAGCTTCTAGTGCTATGTGAATCTCTGGGAGTTCCCTATATTTCAATTAAACATTCAGTTCAGTTCAGTCACTCAGTCGTGTCCGACTCTTTGCAACCTCATGAACTGCAGCACGCCAGGCCTCCCTGTCCATCACCAACTCCCGGAGTCCACCCAAACCCATGTCCATCGAGTTGGTGATACCATCCAGCCATCTCATCTTCTGTCGTCCCCTTCTCCTCCTGCCCCCAATCCCTCCCAAGTATGTACATATACATATATATATGCTGTGCTAAGTCTCTTTAGTCATGTCCAACTCTTTGCCACCCTATGGACTATCGCCAACCAGGCTCCCCTGTCCACGGGATTCTCCTGGCAAGAATACTGGAGTAGGTTGCCACGCTCTCCTCCAGGGGATCTTCCTGACCCAGGGATCAAGCCTGAATCTCTAAAGTCTCCTGTATTGGCAAGCACGCTCTTTACCACTAGTGCCACCTGGGAAGCCCCACACATATACGTTAACATACATACTTTGTAAGATAGATACTTTTTCCCCCATCTCTATTTTAGTCTTTCCCTATCCATATCTTTGTCTTCTGCTCATTACAGTAAATAAATTAAATTATATTTTATAATTTTAATGGATAAAGGTTTATTCTTAGGTTTTAATTTTAAAGGTATATGAGTAGAGTATTAAATTTTTTTTCCTTTTTTTTTTTTTTGTTTTTGGTGGCAGGTGAGACATGGATCTTAGTTCCCCCACTAGGGATTGAAGCTAGGCCCACAGCAATGAAAGCAGAGAGTCCTAACCACTGGACTGCCATGGAATTCCCCCAATTTTTTTGTTTCTGATAAAAGGATTTTTACCTTTTTTTTCCTTCTATTTTGTACACATTAATCTGTTTCTTTTTTTTAAAGATTTATTTATTTTATCATGGCTGTGCTGGGTCTTTGCTGCAGGGCACAGGCCTTCTCCAGCTGTAGGGAGCAGGGGATACTCTCTAGTTGCGGTGCTGGGCCTCTCACTGCTGTGGCTTCTCTTGCTGTAGAGACGGGCTCTATATGCCGGCTTTAGCAGCTGCGGCCTGTGTACTCAAGAGCACAGGCTCAGTACTTGCAGTACCCGGGCTTAGTTGCTCCGTGGTATGTGGGATCTTCCCAGACCAGGTATTGAAACCATGTCTTAACCACTGAGCCACCAGGAAAGCTCAACTTTGTACTTTTTAAAATGTCTTTTATTTTATTTTGCTAGGGAGTCGGTGTATCTAAAAGAAAGCCCTCCCAACCACTGTTTGTCTGCTCTGTGTCCCTGGAGCAGAATCTCTCCTCCCGAGGTCAAGTGCATTTCCCTTTCATTGCTGAAAGTTGAATTCAAAATATGCATCTCAGAGATGACACTCTTTCTTTTCTAATGCTGTTTCTGATGACATTCTCGCAACTCTCGCCTCTCCTGCGTCCACAATATATACTGTCCCCATTCTTTTTCCCGTTTACCTAACTCCTTTTTTTCTTTTGCCAACTAGTCTATTTTTCTAAATGTGGCCATTCTCCATGGTTTGGTACCCTCTCTATAGACTCTCCCTCACTTATTCTCTCTCAGCATCAGACATCATCTCTGTTTTGTGCTGTGCTTAGCTGCTCAGTCATGTCCGACACTTTATGACCCCACGGACTGTAGCCCGCCAGTCTCCTCCGTCCATGGGATTCTTCAGGCAGGAATCCTGGAGTGGGTTGCCATGTCCTCCTCCAGGGGATCTTCCCAACACAGGAATCGAACCAGGGTCTCCTGCATTGCAGGTGGATTCTTTACCAGCTGAGCAACCAGGGAAGCGCCCATCTCTGTCCTAACATCTATCAAATATCTCTCCTCAACTCTATTCTCTCACCAAAGCTCTGATTACACAACTTCAGCACTTACTGGATATTTCTAAAGGGATGTTCACTATAACAACACACAATCATACAAAAACCACTTTCACTGTTCTTCCCAAGTGGAGTCTGCCTTCCAATTTCTATTTCATTTGGCATGAATGAATATTGCAATCGTCTCAGCTAGAAAAATTAGGTCCCTGTGGCTCATTTCCTTTGTGTCAGAATAAACTAATGGGATATAGTGTGGACTTAAATCTAACCCCAGGACTGCCATTACTTATTGTGTGATCTTGGATTAGTTACTTACTCTCTGAGCCTAGATTTTCATCTGTGAAAGAGGATTAACAATACCCATTTCACAGGGTTTTAAGGATCAAATGACCCACACTGCATGCCAGACACAGTTGGCAAGCAATAGCTTCTCTCATCAGTTACCAGATTTTGCCCATTCTTCCACTGAAGGTCTCTCATATGTCTACTCCCAATTCTAACTCTTAGTCACACCTGGTTACTCTAATAACCTCTCAGCCATCTGCCTTAAATCTAGCCTCTTCAATCCATCTTTCACACTGTTGTCAAAATAATCTTAAAACTAATTTTTGCTTACCAAAGGGGAAAGAGGGGCAGAGATATAGAAGATTTGGATTAACATATATACACTGCTGCTGCTGCTAAGTTGCTTCAGTTGTATCCGACTCTGTGCGACCCCAAGACGGCAGCCCACTAGGCTCCTCTGTCCCTGAGATTCTCCAGGCAAGAATACTGGAGTGGGTTGCCATTTCCTTCTCCAATGCATGAAAGTGAAAAGTGAAAGTGAAGTCGCTCAGTCGTGCCTGACTCTTAGCGACACCATGGACTGCAGCCCACCAGGCTCCTCTGTCCATGAGATTTTCCAGGCAAGAGTACTGGAGTGGGTTGCCATTACTATACATAAAATGGGCTTCTCTTGGGCTCAGCTGGTAAAGAATCTGCCTGCCATGTGGGAAACCTGGGTTTGACCCCTGGGTTGGGAAGACCCCCTGGAGAAGGGAAAGGCTACCCAACCCAGTATTCTGGCCTGGAGAATTCGATGGTCTGTATAGTCCATGAGGTCGCAAAGAGTTGGACACATCTGAGCAACTTTCGCTTCACGTACATAAAACAGAAGACCAACAAGGACCTATGGTGTAGCACAGAGAATTATATGTGTGCGTTTGCGTGTGTATGAATCACTGTGATATATACCAAAAATTGAAAAAATATTATAAGCCAACTTACTTCAATAAAAAAGAAAAATAATCTTCTTACAATATATATTTATCAAATGATATTTTTATTAATAAAGTGTTTAATAGCTCCCTAATAATCAAGGCTTCTTCAGCTTTCTTGTCTACTGCAAATCTACTCTTTCAAACCTATTTCCTCTCACTTCTCATCACAAATATCCCAATTAACTGGCTTCCCCACTTCTACACACACAGTGAGATATTCCCCACCATCATGCCGTTGGTCGGATTACTCCTTCCCTCTGCTCTCCTGGTCTTTCCCTTTCCTGGCCACTGGCTGTACTTCAAATCTGTACCAAGCATACACTTCCTATGCTCACCACTGGTTTTCATTTCCCTGGATTGTGTTACTTATGTGAATCTTCTTTCCCCACTTTGATCATTTGTGGGTTATTACTCATGGGCCCTCTGTCTACCATGGTGTATCTTTGTGTAACCAAGCAGATTAAAAAACTTCCAGATGAATTAAAAGAATGGAACAAAAAAGAATTATCAGCTGTTCTAATTTAAATACTTGAGTATTTAAAACTTTAAAGACTTGCACTAGTTTCTTATTGTTTATGTTGTCTAAGTTTTTATCAGTCCAGCTTGAGTGGGAGCACCTTGAAACTAAAGATAAATGACTAACTTTTTCTGCATTCCCATAAACATCTAACACATTATAAGTACTTTAGAGTAAAAAGTTTAATACATCTTGGCTTTGAATAACAGAACAATGATTTCCCAGGCAAGGCATTTATCAACCCTCCACAGGAAAAGTTTTTCTAATTCACATATTCCTTCCTAAGAGGACGCTTCTCTTTCGCCCATTCTCTTCTTCTATAGGGAGAATTCTACTCTGGTAAGCCACTGTAATTGATGAGTCCATGTCACAATATTTAGTAGATATAGACCACATGTTTTAAAAAACAGGACAACATGGTTCTAATCAAAAGCAGAGAAAAAATAATTTTCAGCATCATCTATGGACAAAATCCTCAAACACACCTACCATAATCAGCTGGTGTATAATTCAGAAGTTCAAATCTCCAGTGTTTGTAGCTTGAATAATTCTGGTACATATCAAATATTTCTCGGGTAAATTGTTGGCAGATATCACCTAAAAGAAAATTTAAAAATATTCAGTCACTATACATTTTCCAAAGAAAGACATATAGATGAACAACAGGCACATAAAAAGATGTTCAACATCATTAATTATTAGAGAAATGCAAATCAAAACTACAAAGGAGGTATTTATTCACACTGGTCAGAATGGCCACCATTAAAAAGTCTAGGAATAACAAATGCTGGAGAACGTGTGGAGAGAAAGGAACCCTCCAACACTGCTGGTGGGAATGTAAACTGGTAGAGTCACTATGGAAAACAGTACGGAGGTTTCTTAAAAAACTAACAATAGAGTTGCCATATGACTCAGCAACCCTATTCCTGGGCATATATCTGGAGAAAACTCTAATACAAAAGACACATGCACCTCAGTGTTCACTGCAGCGCTATTTACAATAGCCGAAACACAGAAACAACCCACATGTCCACTGACAGATGAACGGGTAAAGAAGGCCTGGCGTCCACGTGCAGTGGGACACTACTCAGCCATCTGCGCAGCAATATGGATGGACCTAGAGATTATCTCACAAAATGGAGTGAGTCAGAAAAGGAAGAAAGACAAATTTCAAATGATATCACTTCTATGCGGAATCTAAACTATGACTCAAATGAACTTATTTATGAAACAGAAACAGACTTATAGATACAGACATCAAATTTATGTTTACCAAAGGGGAGAGGGGATGCTGCTGCTGCGGCTGCTAAGTTGCTTCTGTCATGTCCGACTCTGTGCGACCGCATAGATGGCAGCCCATGGGATTTTCCAGGCAAGAGTACTGGAGTGGGTTGCTATTGCCTTCTCCAATGCATGGAAGTGAAAAGTGAAAGGGAAGTCGCTCAGTCATGTCCGACTCTTCATGACCCCATGGACTGCAGCCTACCAGGCTCCTCTGTCCATGGGATTTTCCAGGCAAGAGTACTGGAGTGGGGTGCCATTGCCTTCTCCAGGATAGGGGATGAGGAGGGATAAATGAGGAGTCTGGAATTAGCAGATATATAATACTATATACATAATGGATCAACAACAACGTTCTACTGTATAGCACACTAGAATTGAATATATTCAATATCCTATAATAAACCAAATTAAAAAATATGAAAAAGAATATATATATAGGTGTAACTGAATCACTGTATGCTAGAAACGAAGACAACACTATAAATCAACTATACTTCAATAAAAAAAAAAATCTGCTTTTTCTAGAAGAAACCCCAGGAAATTTTAAGAAAGTCCTCCTTAAGTATTGATACAAGGCCCCTTAGGAGTTAAGAAGTAACTACTTCCAAAGGGAAACATATTTAACAAACTTTTAAAGTTATAGTGCGTCAGATCAAGGTAATGTTCAAGTATTTTTTAAGATCATTTACAATAAAATTATTTTATTAACCTCCAGTCGTTCTTCCAGATGTCACTTCTAAAATAACATCATTTTTGTCATATTTCTCCTTTGGCAGTAGACTCTGGAAAAGCTGCAAAGGGGGAAAAATCAGTATTAGTGTGTATAGTTTCCATGGCATGCTGTTATTACTTGAACTTAGACAAGAGATTCCCAGATATTAATAAAATCAGTAATTAATAAAATCACAGATCATCCCCAAAGAGGTCTGGCTTTAATAAGTACACCAATTAGGCCTGAGAAGAGCAATCAGTTTATGTTAAACAATGAAGTTACTTGTTGGGATAGTTTCTACAATGTTATCAGATTATCTCAATTTTCTAAAATGCACAAGTTCAGATCAAAGTCCAGTGTTCCATTCAGTTTTCTTCAGGTTCTGATTCTAGTAGTCCTGAACAGTAGCTTCTTTCATCTAATGAAAGAAAGCTTTCAAAGTCTTCATTTGGAGAAAATGAGGACTTTTTATATATGATTACATGTTCTCTCCAGCAATAAATGCCAGTGCCAGGCCATGCCCTGTTTTCTCAGCAGAGTTGCTGTTTAAAGAGTAGATTGAGGACTCCCAAGATAAGGCTCAAATATTTTCTCAGTGTAATAAGAAAAAGAGGGACTTTCTGATAAAGAAAGTAACCAATTTCCCTCTTAGGAAGAAAAAGGAAGCAGTTTTCTTTTTATTATTACTAAAAGGTCTTTCAAATCAAACTGAAATTACCCATGTATCATGACTCTTCCTACTGACAGTTTTTGAAATAGTCCATCTCTACTAGAAATGATTTGGCCTGATGTAGACAATATTAGACTAGGAGTCAGACGTCTGACTTCTGTCTTGGACTAGCTGTTTACATTAGGGATAAAAAATATTGATACCTCCACCACATCCTCCTCAACCCCTCTAAAAGCCCCCTCCAGAGATTATCATACTAAGTGAAGTAAGCCAGACAGAGAAAGACAAATATCATATACTGTTGCTTATCTGTGGAATCTTTAAAAAAAAAAAAAGGATACAAATAAACTTATTTACAAAAACAGAAATAGATGCACAGACATAGAAAACAAACTTAGGGTCATCAAAGGGAAAAGGGGGAGGGATAAATTATGAGTTTAGGATTAACATATATATATATATATATATATATATATATATACACTGCTATATATAAAATAAACAAGGACCTACTGTATAGAACAGGGAATTATACTGAAAATTTTGTAATAACCTATAATGAAAAAGCAGCTGAGAAAGAAGATATGTGTGTGTGTGTGTGTGTGTGTGTGTGTATACGTAACAGAATAACTGTACTGTACACCTGAAACTAACACAACATTGTAAATCAACTATGCTTCGATTAAAAACAAAAGCCCGTCTACTGGGTTCCTAGAGTAGGGAAGCCTGAAGGTAGGGGGACGGCAGACATGGCAAAGGGGAACTTAAGGCGCAGGGCTGGGTCTCCCTTTTCTTTTAGACAATCCATCTGCTGAGCTAGAAGGGGCTAAAGACCTACATTAACCCACTGTCTCTACAGTCCTGGACTCGTTCCATATTTAACCTAAGCAGCATGAACCGCGCCCTTTTCCTAAGACTTGAAAACCCTGGCCTCCTCCCCTTGTTGAAGTAGATTCAGCTTTGCAATACTTTTGTCTGGAGGTAGGGGGCTTGTTCATTTCTTTGCCATCACAATCTCTTCACCTCAATCTCATTCTGTCATAAATCACAGCACTAAACCCAACATTATCAATCATTCTAAGAAAAGACTTAATAAAACTGGTGTTCAGAAAGTACTTTAAGCACCAAAACATAATCTAGCAAGAACAGTATGCCTTTATATTCACAGTATTAGGTTTAGTATACCTCTTCAAACATACCTCACTGTATAACATGTTGATTTTCTGAGCAATGGTTTGCCTCTCTTCCAATGCAAGTTCTTGTAGCTGTTTTTCATCTTGTTTATTTAGACCTACAAACCATCAAATAATAGTAAAAATGTGTAAATACTCACAAAGAAACTCCTAAATAGCTACCTAGTCTCTATCTACTAGGTTTTATCTAATAGCAAAAATGTTTAAATACTCACCAAGAAACTCTTAAATAGCTACCTAATCTCAATCTACTAAATTTTATCTTGTGAAGGCAAGGGATTATAAAAAAGAACTATTACAATAATAGTTAGAGAATATCAGTTAAGTATTTGCTGCTGCTGCTGCTGCTAAGTCGCTTCAGTCGTGTCTGACTCTGTGCGACCCCATAGATGGCAGCCCACCAGGCTCCGCCGTTCCTGGGATTCTCCAGGCAAGAACACTGGAGTGGGTTGTCATTTCCTTCTCCAATGAATGAAAGTGAAAAGTGAAAGTGAAGTCGCTTAGTCGTGTCCAACCCTTAGCGACCCCATGGACTGCAGCCTACGAGGCTCCTCCATCCATGGGAGTTTCCAGGCAAGAGTACTGGAGTGGGTTGCCATTTCCTTTTCTAAAGTGTATGCTAAGTATGTCCAAAAAACTTGTGTGAAAACAAGTAAAATCTTGCTCCATAGAGCTGGTGATATGAATGTCTCTAAGTAAATATAAAAATCAGTGATGACATCTTCCCGACCCAAATAAGCTAAGTTTTAGAGTAAACTGGGGTGACTACTTGTCTAAAGGTGGCAGTAACTGGTTAGCACACTGAGTAATCTAGCATGGCTAGAACCTCCACTTTTTTAAGTCAAAAATAAGAACTCTTAAAATTTTGAACGCTCTTAAAAATGCTCATCCTTAGTAAACATTTTTTAAAAACACCACATGGGTCAAAAACCCACACATCTTGGCAACCTCTGCTTTATGGAAAGAGTGGTTCTTTTCATATTTCAAAGCTGAAAATTAAATCCTGGAACTCTCACAGAACAAGCTGTCAATGAGAGTGGCCAAACAGGGTGAATCCTATAACCTTTGACCCCATTGCTTTAGATGCCTAGAGACTCCATTTGTCAGTAGTGATGTGTGCTAAACGAGGTAGACATTTTTGATTCTTAATAATTAAAAAAATTAGAAATGAAGACTCATAAAAGAGAGAAGGCTCTTTAAAATCCTTCTCTAGTCATGGAAGTCATCAGGGTCTGGTGGAATTCTATGCCTCTTTCTGTCTTTCAACATTTAACACTGGCTCTAGTTGCTGGGGACCCAAGGATGAATAGAACACGGTTCAGGCCTCAAGGGGCTCAGTCTGCTGGCAAAGATGGACACATTCACCTGGTTACAATAGGTAGCAAAAGTAGTGCCACTGAGGCCTACAGGGTGGTCTAACCCAGACTTTGACCCTTACGGAAGATTCCTAAATAAGGTACCATCTGAACTGAATCTCTTCCTTTTGTGTGTGTGTGTGATCTTAGCTCCCTGACTAAGGAACACACCCGTACTGCCTGCACTGGAAGGTGAAGTCTCAACCCCTGGACCGCCAGGGAAGCCCCTGACCTTAATTTCTAATTATAAACGGCCTGTTGCAGAATTGCACTATCACAGCTGGCCTCGCCGAGTGCATGTAAGCCTCAGACGGTAGCCAGGCTGCCGTGACTCAATGTGTCAGCTGGGTCAAAGGTATACCAGAAACACCTGCTGATTTGCAATCATATAAAATTATTTTTGTGGTCTTTTATTCCTTACCGAACTGTAAAATCCAACCTAATTCAATTTCACCAGATTCAATTCAATGTCAACAGATTCAAGAGTCTATTATATATTGTGACTGGTGCTGCAGGAAATAAAAATAAGTCACAGGCCCTGCACTTGAGGCTCAGGGAAAGGGACTGAAGTTAAGACAGATACATAAGAGATTAGAATACAAAACAGAGAAAGGTAATCATACTTGTTTTACAGAGGGGAGTGAAGCCAAAATATGATATTCAAGCCATACTTTGTAAGTGGACTGAATTTCAAGAAGATGAAATTGGTGGGTTAAGAACATGAGCAAAGACATGGGATGGTCTGAGTATATTCAGGAAATGGCAAATTGGTCGATTTTGGTCGGAAGATAGAACATGCAAAAGGAGTTAAGGCTGCACAGAGTGTGGGGGTCACTCTGCGGGGACTTTTAAATGCCAAGTCAAACAATCTATATTTACAGACAATGGGATTTACTGAAAATTCACAGCAGGAAAGTAGTCTAGTTAAGGTTGTACTTAAGCTGGGAACCTGTCATAGCTCAGTTGGGAACGAATCTGCCTGTAATGCAGGAGACCCTGGTTTGATTCCTGGGTCAGGAAGATCTGCTGAAGAAGGGACAGGTTACCCAACTCCAGTATCCTTGGGCTTCCCTTGTGGCTCAGCTGGTAAAGAATCTGCCTTCAATGTGGGAGACCTGGGTTCGATCCCTGGGTTGGGAAGATCCCCTGGAGAAGGAAAAGGCTACCTACTCCAGTATTCTGGCCTGGAATATTCCATGGACTGCATAGTCCATGGGGTCATGAAGAGTTGGACACAACTGAGCACTCACTCACTAGGCTGGAAAAGCTTGGAGATGAGAATACAAGTTAGGAATTTTTGAAGATATAAAGTAGTGGAAAGAACAGGAGAAGACTCACGCAAGATATATTACAGAGGTAGACTCTATATTGGACTTCGAATCCTTGGGCAGTGAATAAGAGTAGCAGCTGTGGAATCTCATTGACTGGGTTCAAATCCTTGCTCCTCTCTGGACCAGCTAAGTGACCTTTGGCATTTTAACCTTTCGGTTTCATCTATAAAGTGGGAATATTAATAAAAATTCCTACCTCATAAGGTCATTGTGAGCATTCAAATGAGATTAATATTTGCAAAATACTTAGCTTAGTGCCTGGCACATAATAAGACTTAGTAAATGTAGCTATTATCACTATAATAAAATAGCAGAATTGTAGTAGAAACTTTAGAAGCAATCTACTAATTGAATCTACTAATATTGCATGATACAAACATAGCTGACAGAGTTTGTGTCAGTTTAATTTGGAAAACATTTAGTAAGCTCCTATTATGTGCAATAGGGTTTGATTCCTGAGTTGGGAAGATTCCCTGGAGAGGGGAATGGCAACCCACTCCAGTATTCTTGCCTGGAAAATCCCACGGACAGAGGAGCCTGGCGGGCTGCAGTCCATGGGGTCGCAAGGAGTCGGACACGACTGAGCGACTAACATGCACAATACGTGCAGGCAACTTTCCCAAATAATTACAAATTTGAGAGGAATTATGCAAAAGAGTAAAAAATAATACTCATTAAAAGAGGTGAGAAGGGCTTCCCTGGTGGTCCAGTGGTTAAGAATCCGCCTTGCAATGCAGGGGGCACGGGTTAATCCCTGGTCTGGGAAGATCCCACACGCTGCAGGGCAACTAAGCTTGTGCACAACTACTGAAGCCCGCAAGCCCTGGGGCTTGTGCTCCACAAAAAGAGAAGCCACTGCAATGAGAAGCCCACTCACCGCAACTAGAGAGTGGTCCCGGAACCAGAGAAAGACTGCACACAGCAAGAAACACCCAGTGCAGCCAACAATAAAATACAGAAAAAAATTAAAAACATATGCATATTAAAAAAAAGGAGGTAAGAAACTCACAGGACCACTGATAGAAGGCAGAAAAAGGTAAGGGTTTGGATATCCAGGACTTTACAGGTATAACTGTGACTGGCTGCAATACTGCTTAACATCTCTAAGGCTTAATGAAACAAGATGACACACAGAATAAAGCTTATAAATTAAACTAAAAGCTAATAGCAAAGTAAGTGTTGAATCCCAGGTTAATCCATTATACTTGTTTCTCAACTTCTATATATTTTGGAAACTGTTTATAAAAGAAAAATGTTAAGACAATAATATTAAGAGATACTAAAATTGAAAATTAACACCTCTCACATTATGTATATAAAATCAACTCAAATAGATCAATGACCTAAATATAAGGGCTAAAAATATAAAACTCTTGGAATAAAACACAGATCTGAATCACTGTGACTGTGGGTTTCTTAGATATGGCACCAAAACACAAACAAGAGGGGAAAAAAAAAGATAAACCTCATCAAAATGAAAAATGGTGGTACTTCAAGGGACAACCCACAAAATGGAAGAAAAATTTTGCAAATAATCTATCTGGTAAGGAACTTGTATCTGTAACATAAAGAACTCTTACAACTCAATAATAAAAAGGACAACTCAATTAAAAAATGGGCAAAGGATTTAAACAGTCATTTATCCAAAGGTGACATACAATAGGTACATTCATCAGAGAAATGAAAGCCAAAATCTCAGTAAGATACCATTTCACACACTAGGATGGCTAGAATCACAAAGGTGGATCCCAAAGGTTGGAGAGGATGTGGAGAAACTAGAACACTCATACATGGGCGATGGAATGTAAAATGGTGCAGCCACTTAGGAAAACCTGTCAGGCAGCTCCTCAAAAGATTAAACACGGAGTTACCATACAGCAATGTATGTCCACACAAGAACCTGTACACAAGTATTCGTAACAGCATTGTTCATAATAACCAAAAAGTGGAAACAACTCGATAACCAACAACTGATGAATGGATACATAAAATGCGAGATATCTATACAATGGGACGAAATTCATCAATAAAAAGAAATGAAGCTCAGAAACATGCTACAACGACTGAACCTTAAACATATCCTAAGTGAAAGAGGCCAATCTTAGCTTATGAAAGAAGCTACCATATTGGATGATTCCATTTACATAAAATGCCTGAAATAAGTAACTGGGTAGAGACAGAAAGTAAGGCTGGTAGGGATGGCGGGATTGGGATGAAATGGCTAAAGGGTGCAGGGTTTCCTCTGAAGGTGATGAAACAATACATGAGCCCTCTGATGCGGTAAATATTGTATTTTTGTGTCCATGGTATGTAGCATCTAGGACAGTGCTCAACAAAGATCTATTCAATAAATTAAAGCTTGTGAAAAGGTCAGTATCCAGTCTCCCAGACCTTCACAGCATCTTGGCGAGTACCGTGAGGACCTCAGTCTCATGCAGGAGTTACTCTTTAGAAGCTGTCAGACACCCAGACTACAGTACAGAGTCCTGTCCTTTCCAATTGTAGGGCTTATTACTCGTCGGTTTTTTAAGAGCTCGAGTTCAATATAGCTTTAACTTAAAGAATCAATCCTGTACTTGTACACACACACATCTTTTACCTACTTTTACACATTGATTCTAATTCTTCAATGGCCTGTTCAGCCTCCTGAATTTCTTTGTAAATGACCGCAAGCGGGGCCAGCTCGGCATGCCGTCGCATCACGGACCTCCGGTCCCCTTCACTGGCAGAGACGTGATGCAAACGATGATCAAGTGTTTGGTACTCCTTATTCAGGTCCTCCATGTATTTTTGTAGTCCTTTATGTTTCCAGAGCATGCTGGTATCTTGATGACAGTATCTCCTGGAGCAATTCTTATTTACCAGATGATGGAGAACGTGATTCCTGTTTCGCCTAAAGACCCACAGCCTTGTGTCCAGAGGGATCTGTGTAAGCTGATGAGAAAGGCGACGGAAATGACATTGGAGGTGACCATTAAGAGACAGATGTCTAAAAAGCCAAGCAAACAGGTGACGATTCATCTCAGCATCTGAAACAAAATAAGCGCAAGTTGAAAAATATCAACTCCACAGACAGAAAAACTGAAGGGAACCTCAAGCAATCTAGCTCAGTTCACTGCCTCAGCCAGATCCAAACACAGTCCCCAAATTCAATAACCCACAAAGGAAAGATTCTCCTCACAAAGGAGATTCTTCAAATCTCTGAATCAAACAAAATAAATGAAGACAGCACTGTTTTCCAGCCACTCACCATATATAATTAACTAAGGCAAATGAGTAAGAGTATAATGAATAAATATATCAATAGAATAGGTTGTATCACCTATTTCTTATATCCAGAATCTAAAATTGAGTGTGTGAATAAGCACAAGTACAAAAGAACCATGCAAGCTTAGGTGTCTCACATATTAACCGATTTCTAAATTTGACAGAAATACTATTTCCTTGTCTAATACTTTAATTTTAGGTACCCAGATGCCCAAGAAGTCAAGTAACTTAATCATGATTATTCATTCAACCCGTTTCAGGCAAAGTTGAGGTGAATGCAAGTTGCCTGTTCAGAGCTCAGTGTTTTTCATTCCCAACTATGCAATCTCTCTTCAAAGATGCTTCCCTTTTAGCTGAGATTCAAAGGATAAAAACTTTACATATTAATAGTAAAAATGTAGAAATTTGGCTTAAAAAAAGACAATGAAGCTAATTATACTAAATGAAAAAAGCAGACTCAAAAACAATATATTATCAATTAGGTTTTCAAAATTTCTATAGTATATGGAATACATGGATTTATGGGGACATAACCTCTCATAATTGAGGAAGATTTTTATTTTGAAAAAAGAAAACTAGATAAAAATACACACCAAAATGTTAATACTATGGTCTCTAGTTGTGAGATTATGGATACTTTTTCTTTTTCCCCTACTTTTTAGTGTTTTCTGAATTTCCTATACATACAGCACATAGTATTTTTGCAGTCAAGGAAAAAATTACTTAAAAAATTACAAGTTAGGTGAATTTGGCTGTGTCCAATAACTATCTATTCTCCTTCCCTCTAACAGAGATAACCAAAAGAGCTAACAAATGTACACAATTGTGATTACTGAATAAGAAAGGGAGAAGATAAAGTGTTCTAAGAAAAATACTTCGCCCCTAGAATCCTGAGGTTCGAATGTGAAGTAAGGGTCAAAACTTATCGGAATCAACCTTTATTATCTCCAGTGTTCCTACTATGCTAGGTGTATTAATATATTAGTTCAGTTGATCATTGCAGGTCGGCTAACTTGGATATCATTATTTCCTAAGAAACAGAATGGTCTCTAAAATATTCAAAATTTGCAGGGTTCTGCTAAGAAAATGTAACTTAATCACACTCTAAAGAGGGCACCAGTGTCCAGCAGGAGTTACTACTCGTCTTCACATTGAGACAGGCTGGGGGCTGGGGCCTGGGACTCGCTGGTGCAGGGCTACCAGGCTTGCACCTGGACAAACATCTCCAGGAGCAACAAAACACAAAGGAACTATAAGGTACTTAACTGCGTGCATGCGCAGTTGGGGCCAATTCTAGACACCTAGATACAAAGAGACCAAAAAGCCCACCTGCCACTTTCCAAGAGCCTGAAGAGCTGGGCGTAAAAGCATGGTCCTGAGCATGACTCCTCAAAGGGAGGGACAAACCACTTAAGCTACCCCTCCTTCAGACCCCGACACGAACAAGCTCGCCTCTCTTCCCACCCCCAGCAAGTGAGCAAGCAAGCAAACTTGTTCTGGCTCGCCCCTGCTATAGCAGGGACCTCAATAAAGCCTTGTTTCAATTTCCTGACTAGCCTCTGAACACTTTCTAGTGATTAAGCAGGCCAAGAACCCTGATGGGTAGCAACATCTAGTCTCCATCACAGGTGTGTCCATTTGAAAAACGACAGAGGAAAAAAAGGGCAAAAAGATTTTTGTTGAAATACTTCTAGCTGGACTTCCTTTTTAGGAACAGTTAGTAGAAGGCAGAGGACAGAGGATGAAATGGCTGGATGGCATCATCGACTCAATGGGCAGGAGTCTGGGCAAACTCCCAGAGATAGTGAAGGGCAGGGAAGCCTGGTGAAGAGTCGGACACCATTAAGCGACTGAACAACAGGTAAAAATACCTCTCTAGGTCATGAACTTCAATGTTAAGTAAACCCTAAGACCTTCACCCTCTAGGGTTATCTACACTTGAGAATTGCAAGTCTTCTCCTTCACCCCTCACCCCCTCGCCCCCATACACACAAATAGTTAACAAGATTAATCTGAAATTCTAGGAACTCTCAGCCTCGGCAAATCAGTAGCGACACCAAGCCCGCACGAGGGTATCACGTGTAAGTTACGCTGAGTTACTCGGTATCAGGAATGATCCCACAGGGAGGCACCAGGGGCGAAAAAAGCTAGAGAAAGAAAATAGACTTTTAAGATCAGAAAAGAGAAATGAACTGTGAGTACTTAAAAGAAATTAAGGACACTAGTTTTCCTTACTGAAGTCGGAACCTTCCGTGATCCACTACATTTCAGCCCATCGGTCACCGGAGCCCTTTCACCTCCGGGTTCACCCAGTCTGGGTCAGAGCCCGACCCCGCCTCCTCGGGCGTCTCCACTCCTCTGTGGAAGAGGAGTTCTTGAGTGTGCGCAACATGAGCTAACAGAGGCAACAGGAGAGAAAACGTTACCCCAAGAAAACTTCCCCCGAGACGGCCGTGGGCTTGCATCTGGAGTCAGAACCCAGTGTGGCTTGCCAGGGCGGGGAGAGGGGAGGTGTGCGGCCAACGCGGGCTCGCGTGTTGAAGGAACGACTCCCGGGACGGCCGGCCCGGGAATCCTGGGAGTTGTAGTTCATGTCGGACAGGCGCTCCGCCCCCAACCCCCTAGGCCGAAGCTGCAGCTTCGGTTTTCCCAGTTTCAGGCAAGCTCAAAAGGGAAGTTCTCTACAGTTCTGATTAAGAGCTCAAGATATACAAAAATTTACTTACATGTGGAGCCACTAGAGCAGGGGTTCCTGATTTTTTTTTTTTTAATAAATGAGGATTCGAAAGTTTACAGGATTCTGAACGTTAATAGCTGTACTTTTCAGCTTTCCTTGCCTGAGAAAATGCATAATGGCTAGTTGAGACTGTAAATGTATATCTTTAAAAAAAATCATAGCAGTGCTCAGATAGCAAGTTGTGTTCCACTCTTTGTGGCCCCCATGGACTATAGGCCTCCAGACTCCCACGTCCATGGGATTCTCCAGGCAACAATACTGAAGTGGGTTGCCATTTCCTCCTCCAGGAGGTCTTCCCTACCCTGGTCAAGCCTGGGTCTCCCACATTGCAGGCAGATTCTTCACCACTAGCACTACCTGGAGAGTTGATGCTTTTGAACTGTGGTGTTGGAGAAGACTCTTGAGAGTCCCTTGGACTGCAAGGAGATCCAACCAGTCCATTCTGAAGGAGATCAACCCTGGGATTTCTTTGGAAGGAATGAAGCTAAAGCTGAAACTCCAGTACTTCGGCCACCTAATGCGAAGAGTTGACTCACTGGAAAAGACTCTGATGCTGGGAGGGATTGGGGGCAGGAGGAAAAGGGGACGACTTTGGATGAGATGGCTGGATGGTATCACTAACTCGATGGACGCGAGTCTGAGTGAACTCCGGGAGTTGGTGATAGACAGGGAGGCCTGGCGTGCTGCGATTCATGGGTCGCAAAGAGTCGGACACGACTGAGCGACTGAACTGAACCGAACTGAACTGAGCACTACCTGGGAAGCCGTGAAAGTCACAAGGAGGATCCAAAATATGGGAGACCATATATAGTCACAGGTTAGTGACTTTATATCTGTTGTATATGCATAAACAGAATTTGGGGGCTCAATTTAGGTTTGAGTAAGTAAATTAAGTAAAACATCAATTAAGTAAAACATTAAAAAACATAAATAAACAATTCCAGCAAAATGCAAATATATTGCCTTACTTTAAATATTCAAGTAGGATACTTATTTATGTTGCAGATATTGAACTCTATGCCTCAGTACTTCTTCCTGAAAAGAAGAGGCAACGAGAATTCCATATTACTGACTTCACAGGATATTTTCTTAGGTTATGAACATAAGTGTAAAAACGGGAATTAGGCATAAACATAAATATCTAGCATTTATTGCCTATATAAAGGTATCCACTTCTACCAACTACATATTGGATACTATTCTAAATGGCTTAAGCCTTTTAATTAATTTAATCCTTACAACAACACTAAAATAATGGCACAGAGAATTTTAGTAACTTGTCCAAACTAGTGATAAAGCTTACGTGTCTTAATAATCTATGGCTGTTAAGCTCTGATACTAGCTCCCTCCTCCAGAAAAAAAAGAAAGGAACGCATTCAGTCATTCATTCAGTAAATATGGAGCACTAGTTATCTGCTTCTCACTGTTCTAGACATGAGAATTTAGCAATGAATAGAAAAGAAAAATCTTTGACCTCACAAATTCCAGAAACTGAAAGTCACTCAGTCGTGTCTGACTCTTTGTGACCCCATGGACTTCTCCAGGCAAGAACACTGGAGTGGCTAGCTGTTCACTTCTCCAGGGGATCTTCCCAACCCAGGGATTGAACCCAGGTCTCCTGCACTGCAAGCAAATTCTTTACCAGCTGAGCCACCAAGGAAGCCCCACAAGTTCCAGAGAAACCACATAAATCATTCTCCTAAATTATTCAACAAAATCTTTTGACATTTTATTTTGAAATATTATTCAAATATATAACTTAAGTAGTACATATAAGGCTTTCTTCTTAAAAAATAAAGCTTAGTGCTATGGACTGAATTGTATCCCTTCCAAATTCAATATATTAAAGCTAACACTGCTGACAAAGGTCTGTATTGTTAAAGCTATGGTTTCTCCAGCAGTCATGTACAGATGTGAGAGTTGGATCACAAAGAAGGCTGAGCACCAAAGAACTGATGCTTTTGAACTGTGGTGTTGGAGAAGATTCTTGAGAGTCCCTTCGACAGAAGGGAGATCAAATCAGTCAATCCTGAAGGAAATCAACCCTGAATATTCACTGGAAGGACTGATGCTGAAGCTGAAGCTCCAGTATTTTGGCTACCTGATGCAGTGAGCTACCTCACTGGAAAAGACCTTGATGCTGGGAAAGACTGAGGGCAGGAGCAGAAGGGGACATCAGAAGATGAGATGGTTGGATGGCATCACTCATTCAAAGGACATGAATTCGAGTGAACTCCAGGAGATGGTGAAGGACAGGGAAGACTGCTGTGTGCATTTCATGGGGTTGCAAAGGCTTGGACATGACTTAGTGACTAAACAACAACAACAACAATGCAAATATATAACTTCAGTTCAGTTCAGTCGCTCAGTCGTGTCCGACTCTTTGCGACTCCATGAATCGCAACACGCCAGGCCTTCCTGTCCATCACCAACTCCCGGAGTGTACTCAAACTCATGTCCATCGAGTCGGTGATGCCATCCAGCCATCTCATCCTCTGTCATCCCCTTCTCCTCCTGCCCCCAATCCTTCCCAGCATCAGAGTCTTTACCAATGAGTCAACTCTTTGCATGAGGCGGCCAAGTATTGGAGTTTCAGCTTTAGCATCAGTCCTTCCAATGAACATCCAGGACTGATCTTCTTTAGAATGGACTGGTTGGATCTCTTTGCAGTCCAAGGGACTTTCAAGAGTCTTCTCCAACATCCATAGTTCAAAAGCATTAATTCTTTGCCACTCAGCTTTCTTCACAGTCCAACTCTCACATCCATACATAATCACTGGAAAAACCATAGCCTTGACTAAACAGACCTTTGTTGGCAAAGTAATGTCTCTGCTTTTGAATATGCTATCTGGTTTGCTCATGACTTTCCTTCCAAGGAGTAAGTGTCTTTTAATTTCATGACTGCAGTCACCATCTGCAGTGATTTTGGAGACCCCAAAAATAAAGTCAGCCACTGTTTCCCCATTTATTTGCCATGAAGTGATGGGACCAGATGCCATGATCTTCGTTTTCTAAATGTTGATCTTTAAGCCAACTTTTTCAGTCTCCTCTTTCACTTTCATCAAGAGGCTTTTTAGTTCCTCTTTACTTTCTGCCATAAAGGTGATGTCATCTGCCTATCTGAGGTTACTGATATTTCTCCTGGCAATCTTGATTCCAGCTTGTGCTTCCTCCAGCCCAGCGTTTCTCATGATGTACTCTGCATATAAGTTAAATAAGCAGGGTGACAATATACAGCCTTGACGTACTCCTTTTCCTATTTGGAAGCAGTCTGTTGTTCCATGTCCAGTTCTAACTGTTGCTTCCTGACCTGCATACAGATTTCTCAAGAGGCAGGTCAGGTAGTCTGGTATTCCCATCTCTTTCAGAATTTTCCACAGTTTATTGTGATTCACACAGTCAAAGGCTTTGGCATAGTCAATAAGACAGACGTAGATGTTTTTCTGGAACTCTCTTGCTTTTTCCATGATCCAGTGGATGTGGGCAATTGGATCTCTGGTTCCTTTCCCTTTTCTAAAACCAGCTTGAACATCAGGAAGTTCACAGTTCATGTATTGCTGAAGCCTGGCTTGGAGAATTTTGAGCATCATTTTACTAGTGTGTGAGATGAGTGCAATTGTGTGGTAGTTTGAGCATTGTTTTGCATTGCCTTTCTTTGGGATTGGAATGAAAACTGACCTTTTCCAGTCCTGTGGCCACTGCTGAGTTTTCCACATTTGCTGGCATATTGAGTGCAGCACTTTCACAGCATCATCTTGTAGGATTTGAAATAGCTCAACTGGAATTCCATCACCTCCACTAGCTTTGTTCGTAGTGATGCTTTCTAAGGCCCACTTGACTTCACATTCCAGGATATCTGGCTCTAGGTGAGTGATCACACCATCGTGATTATCTTGGTCATGAAGATCTCTTTTGTACAGTTCTTCTGTGTATTCTTGCCACCTCTGCTTAATATCTTCTGCTTCTGTTAGGTCCATACCATTTCTGTCCTTTATCGAGCCCATCTTTGCATGAAATGTTCCCTTGGTATCTCTGATTTTCTTGAAGAGATCTCTATAAAGCTTTCTTTTTAAAAAATAGACCTTAGTGCTATGGACTGAACTGTATCCCTCCCAAATTCAATATATTGAAGCTAACTCCCAGTATGACTGTACTAGAGATAGGGCCTTTAAGGTGATTAAATGAAATGAAGTCATATAGTTTAGTTCAGTCGCTCAGTCGTGTCCAACTCTTTGCGACCCCATGAATGGCAGCACACCAGGCCTCCCTGTCCATCACCATCTCCCGGAGTTCACTCAGACTCATGTCCATCGAGTCTGTGATGCCATCCAGCCATCTCATTCTCTGTCGTCCCCTTCTCCTCCTGCCCCCAATCCCTCCCAGCATCAGAGACTTTTCCAATGAGTCAACTCTTCGCATGAGGTGGCCAAAGTACTGGAGTTTCAGCTTTAGCATCATTCCTTCCAAAGAACACCCAGGGCTGATCTCCTTCAGAATGGACTGGTTGGATCTCCTTGCAGTCCAAGGGACTCTCAAGAGTCTTCTCCAACACCACAGTTCAAAAGCATCAATTCTTCGGCACTCAGCCTTCTTCACAGTCCAACTCTCACATCCATACATGACCACTGGGAAAACCATAGCCTTGACTAGGCAGACCTTAGCCGGGAAAGTGATGTCTCTGCTTTTGAATATGCTATCTAGGTTGGTCATAACTTTTCTTCCAAGGAGTAAGCGTCTTTTTATTTCATGGCTGCAGTCACCATCTGCAGTGAAGTGGAACCCTAATCTGATAGGATTAGTGCCCTTACAAGAAGACACCAGAGAGTCTGCATAGTCTCTCTTGGTTTCCTTCTCTTTCACAAGGAGTGCAAAGAGGTCACGTGAGCATACAGCAAGATAATAGCCACCTACAAGCCAGGAGAAGAGGCCTCAGAATGAAACCTACCTTGCCAGCACCCCGACCTTCCACCTGCCAGCTTCCAAAACTATAAGACAATATGTAAAAATTGTGATGTACATAAAACTTTATATACCTTATGAATGTTATTTATCTATTTAAAAAAAATCACTAAAGACAATAAATATTGCTTCCTACTCCATGTGTTTTAAAGAAAGTAATGTGGCTATAATTGTATTTATTAGTATTCAAAGATGTCCATAGTACATTTAGTAAAAGAGGATGTTTAAAAAACTTATCAAACTATTCTATTTTTAAAATCTATATGATGTGTATATATTTAGAAGTCTGGTGGAGGGAATTCCCTGGTGGTCCAGTGGTTAGGACTTATGCTTTCACTGCTGTTGCCCCAGGTTCAATCCCTGGTCAGGAAACCAAGATCATGCAAGTCATGTAGAGAAGCAAGAAAAAAAAAAGTCAGTGGAATTATAGGTAAACTCTACTTTCCTTTTTATAATATGACAAATTTCCAGAAATTTTGTGATGGGTATTGTAAGTAAGAAAGCTATTTAAAAAAAAAAAGACATTCTTTCATGTTTGAAAAGCCTTATGGAAGTTATTGTTGAATCACTCTATGAAGTTAAACAACTTCTATTTCCAAATATTCTGATACAGTACAGAAAAAAAGTTTCCAGGAATAGTAGTAACAGACATTTCTTCGGGGGGTGGGGGTGGGGTGGCGGGAATAGCATTTTGATTAAATTAGGAAAGCATATTTCTCACAATCAAGTCAACTATGAACATTTTTTTTTTTTATTGAATGAATTTGTAACGGGCAATGCAATTTGGTATCTCTTTGTCAGAAACAAAATGACCTGCTTTTCCTTACCCCCACCTCATCTTGGAGCATGCTAAGACACCAAAATTCGTGGGGCCATTTTTCAGCTCCATTTAGAGCAAAATCTGCCCCAAGCCCAAAGGAGTCAGGAATGGAGATTTTCACTTGGCTTCCTTTCAGAGACTTCCGGATTGTTTTAAAGGTTCTGAGGATACTCTTGTGCCTAGAGTACTAACAGGAGGTTTTGGTTTGTTTAAAATTTGTCTACTTGTTTATTTTTGGCTGTGCTGGGTCTTCGTTGCTGCGTGTGGGCTTTCTCTAGCTGCAGTGCATGCGTTTCTCATTGTGGCGGCTTCTCCTGTTGCTGAGCACGACTCTAGGCACCCGGGCTCCTGGAGCTGTGGCACAGCGGCTTCGTTGCTCCATGGCATGTGGAATTTTCCCAAACCAGGAATTGACCCCACGTCCCAGCGTCCCCTGCATTGGCATGCAGATTCTTAACCAACAGGGAAGCCAATAGGAGGTTGATTTGTGCCCTTCTGCAGAAACTTCACATCAATAAAGTGTCTGCTTAGGGCTTTCCAAGAGAGAGGCAGAGCCGCAGACTTTCCTTAGCCCTGGATGTTCCTTGGGGAGCTCGACAAGGGTAGGTTAGACACTGTTCCAGGCTAAGCTGAAACCTTTGGTCCTATGTGGGAAAATTTCAAAGGCACTGGAAGCAACGGTAAATCCCAGCACACAAGCTATAATACATTATACTTTTCTGGTTCCCTGGAGTTTGGCCTCTTGACCACATATTGAGACATTTCATGATGGGAAGATCAGCAATGGCCTGGGATTTTAATCAGATATATTCTACTAGAGGAAAAGTGAAAGAAATTATTTAGCAATTTAATACAAAACTCAATCTCTCAATAAGATGGTAAAGTAGAAAAACAAAGATTATTCTTTTTGTATTCTCATAAACAATCTTTCCTGAGAGAAGTGGTTATGAAGAATGAAAAGCCAGCATTTCTTATTTTCACATATTCATTCATGTTCTCAAATTTTTCGGAGCTTGAAAAAAATAAACCTAACAAATACGCCACCTGCTGGTGTTAACTGAGACAGATCACAAATAATTATCACAGTCAAAAGCTAATTAAGAGGTCCTGAAATGTCAACTTATACTGTATTCCTTCTACTCTTTAAAAAAGGGGGAGGGCGGTAGATCCTGGAAACTCATCTTTTATCCCATAAACTTGTATTATCCTAGGATGAGGTCAGCTTTGTTAACAGGCTTATTTAGTGTTGTCTCCTTGCCTGGAAAATCCCATGGATGGAGGAGCCTGGTGGGCTGCAGTCCATGGGGTTGCTGAGGGTCGGACAAGACAGAGCGACTTCTCTTTCACTTTTCACTTTCATGCATTGGAGAAGGAAATGGCAACCCACTCCATATTCTTGCCTGGAGAATCCCAGTGACGGGGGAGCCTGGTAGGCTGCTGTCTATGGGGTCGCACAGAGTTGGACACGACTGAAGTGACTTAGCAGCAGCAGTGTTGTCTCTTACAACTTCTTGACATTTCATCTCTTCTCTTTTCAACCTAAGTATCAGGCTAAGTATTTTTCTTAAATTTTTTTACTTCAGGCTTAATTCTACATTTCAAATTTTCATTTCAATGAATTGTCTTTCCATCTTTTTCTACTAACAGTAGTCTTCAAATATCCTCTATAAGCATTAAAGTACTTTCCAACTTATTTCCAAATCCTCCGTTGAGGAACACTCCGTAATCTATACTCTGTGTGTAAATATGTATCTTTTTATTTTTTTATTATGAAAAATTTCAAACACGTTCAAAAATAGAACAGTAAAACGACTTCCTGTGCATTCATCATGAATTCTCAATGTTAATCAACTCAGTTTTATTTGCCCTCCTCCCTCTACCTTTTCAAATTCACTGGACTAATTTGAAACAAATACAAAAGATCATAATTTTATATGTAAATATTTTTGTATATAGCTTCAGAAGATAAAGATTTTAAAATCATATGATCACTGTTAAAAATTAAAAATAACTTCCTAATATCAAATATCTACTTGTGTGCTCAGCTGATCAGTCATGTCCGTCTCTTTGTGACCCCATGCACATAAGGTTCCTCTGCCATGGAATTTTCCAGGCAAGGATACTGGAGTGGGTTACCATTTCCTACTCTAGGGGATCTTCCCAGCCCAGGGATTGAACCAGCATCTCCTGGGTCTCCTGCATTGGCAGCAGATTCATTACCACGACACTACCTGGGAAACCCACAAATAGCTAGTCAATGTTAAATTTCTGTGATTGTGTAAGCTTCTACTTTCTTTTTCTTATTCTTTTCTTTCTTTTTTTTTTTTTTGGTAGTTTCTTTATTCATGTGAAAGTGGAAGTGTCGGTTGCTCAGTCACGTCTGACTCTTTTCAACTCCATAGACCTCTGTCCATGGAATTCTCCAGGCCAGAATACCGAGTAGGTAGCCATTCCCTTCTCAGGGGATCTTTCTGACCCAGAGATTGAATCCAGATGTCTTGCATCGCAGGCAGATTCTTTACTGTCTGAGCCACCAGGGAATCCCCTTTAAGCACTGATGGAGGAATTAATTCTGCATAGGCTAGTTCAGTTCAGTCACTCAGTCATGTCCGACTATTTGCGACCCCATGGACTGCAGCACACCAGGCTTCCCTGTCCATCACCAACCCCCAGAGCTTGCTGAAACTCATGTCCATCGAGTCGGTGATGCCATCCAACCATCTCATCCTCTGTTGTCCCCTTCTCCTCCTGCCTTCAATCTTTCCCAGCGTCAGGGTCTTTTCCAATGAGTCAGTTATTTGCATCAGGTGGCCAAAGTATTGGAATTTCAGCTTCAGCATCAGTCCTTCCAATGAAATATTCAGGACTGATTTCCCTTAGGATTGACTGGTTTGATCTCCTTGCAGCTCAAGGGACTCTCAAGAGTCTAAAAGTCTAGAAGGTGCCATTTTTGCTGAAAGGGGAAGAAGTAAACTGACGGGTGCTGAGGGGCTGCCAACAAATGTGGATTGAATGAGTGAATAGATAAGGAGAAAATGTTGTACACAGAAACTGGCAAGTTAGATGCAGTTGAAGAGGAGGGTGCATGAGCTAGCTTCATGCACCATTCAGTAGACCATTCAGGTATGATCTAAATCAAATCCTTTATGATTTATACAGTGGAAGTGACAAATACATTCAATGGACTAGGTCTGATAGACAGAGTGCCTTAAAACTATGAATGCAGGTCTGTGACATTGTCCAAGAGGCAGTGATCCAGACTATCCCCAAGAAAAAGAAATGCAAAAAGGCAAAATGGTTGTCTGAAGAGCCCTTACAAATAGCTGAGAAAAGAAAAGACACGAAAGGCAAAGGAGAAAAGGAAGGACATACCCATTTGAATGCAGAGTTCCAAGGAAGAGCAAGGAGAGATAAGAAAGTCTTCCTCACTGATCAATGCAAAGAAATAGAGGAAAACAATAAAATGGAAAAGACTAGAGGTCTCTTCAAGAAAACAAGAGATACTAGGGAACATTTCATGCAAAGATGGGCACAATAAAGGACAGAAATGGTATGGACCTAACAAAAGCAGAGGATATTAAGAAGAGGTGGTAAGAATACACAGAAGAACTATACAAAAAAGGTCTTCACATCCCAGATAACCACGATGGTGTGATCATTCACCGAGAGCCAGACATCCAGGAATGCGAAGTCAAGTGGGTCTTATGAAGCATCACTATGAACAAAGCTAGTGGAGGTGATGGAATTCCAGTTGAGCGGTTTCAAATCCTGAAAGATGATGCTGTGAAAGTGCTGCAATATGCTGCACTTTGTTCAGTGCTGTTCAATATGCCAGCAAATATGGAAAATTCAGCAGTGGCCACAGGACTGGAAAAGGTCAGTTTTCATTCCAATCCCAAAGAAAGGAAAAGCCAAAGAATGCTCAAACTACCACACAATTGCACTCATCTCACATGCTAGCAAAGTAATGCTCCAAGCCAGGCTTCCACAGTATGTGAAACGAGAACTTCCAGATGTTCAAGCTGGGTTTAGAAAAGGCAGAGGAACCAGAGATCAAATGGCCAACATTCACTGGATCATCGAAAAAGTAAGAGAGTTCCAAAAAAAATATCTGCTTCTGTCTTATTGGCTATGCCAAAGGCTTTGACTGTGTGGATCACAACAAACTGTGGAAAATTCTTAAAGAGATGGAATACCAGGGAATACCACCTGACATGCCTCCTGAGAAGTCTGTGTGCAGGTCAAGCAGCAACAGTTAGAACTTGGCAGGGAACAACAGACTGGTTTCAAATTGGGAAAGGAGTATGTCAAGGCTATATATCGTCACCCTGCTTATTTAACTTCTGTGCAGAGTACATCATGAGAAATGCTGGGCTGGATGAAGCACAAGCTGGAATCAAGATTGCTGGCAGAACTATCAATAACCTTAGATATGCAGATGACACCACCCTTATGGCAGAAAGTGAAGAGGAACTAAAAAGCCTCTTGATGAAAGTGAAAGAGGAGAGTGAAAAAGTTGGCTTAAAACTCAATATTCAGAAAACTAACATCATGGCGTCTAGTCCCATCTCTTCATGGCAAATATATGGGGAAACAATGGAAACAGTGACAGATTATTTTGGGTGGCTCTAAAATCACTGCATATAATGACTGCAGCCATGAAATTAAAAGACGCTTCTCCTTGGAAGAAACGTTATGAGCAACCTAGACAGCATATTAAAAAGCAGAGACATTACTTTGCCAGCAAAAGTCCATCTAGTCAAAGCTATAGTTTCTCCAGTAGTCATGTATGAATGTGAGAGTTGGACTATAAAGCAAGCTGAGCACTGAAGAATTGATGCTTTTGAACTGTGGTGTTGGAGAAGACTTTTGAGAGTCCCTTGGACTGCAAGGAGATCCAACCAGTCCATCCTAAAGGATATCAGTCCTGAATATTCATTGGAAGGACTGATATTGAAGCTGAAATTCCAATACTTTGGCCACCTGATGCGAAGAACTGACTCATTTGAAAAGACCCTGCTGCTGGGAAAGATTGAAGGCAGGAGGAGATGGGGACGGCAGAGGATGAGATGGTTGCATGGCATCACCGAGTCAATGGACATGAGTTTGAGCAAACTTCAGGAATTGGTGATGGACAGGGAGGCCTGGTATGCTGCAGTCCATGGGATCGCAAAGAGCTGGACATGACTGAGCAACTGAACTGAACTGAGCTTGCTTAGATCCCCTGCATCTTGAGGAGTGAATGACTCTTATGAAGGAATCAGCATAGGTTTGCAGAAGGAAAGATACGTAATTGTTATTAGAACGTGGATTGTCTCTCAAAGAATCCGACTGGAGTCACTAGCATCAGAAATCAGTGTTATACACAAAACAGCCCTCTGAGTACAACAGCTCTTGACTTCATGCTGGCCGGATGCTGGAGCCTCAATACAACGGCAGAAAGACATCTCTCAATGCCACCCTGATAGGCTACTAATCCTGGAAGCTGGCATCTTGTCTTCAATAACAGATAGTTGTGCCTGCTGTAACAAGTTTCCTTGGAGTTAAAAGGTTATTGGTAAACGTCTTCTCATTTAAAAACAATTTTTAAAATAAGGTAATATACTGCTAGAATTTATCATTTAGGAAGTGGGGCAGGTCTTGCTGATTCTAAATTTGGCCATGTGAGTGGGTAGCTAAAATGGGGTCGAAAGTGAAGTTCTTTGGATATGAAACCAAGGAACTGTAAGGCTAGGGATTAAAAAAATAAAGATTTTATTTTTTATTTTTTTTAATTTATTTTTTATTTTACTTTACAATTCTGTATTGGTTTTGCCATGCATTGACATTAATCTTTAGAGCAGTTTTAGGTTCACAAAAAAATTAAGCTGAAGATACATAGATTTCCCTTACAGAAACTACTGCCCCCACATATGCATAACTTCTTACATCTCCCAGGAGAGCAATACATTTGCTACAATTGATGAACCTGCACTGGCACGTCATTATCACCCAAAGTCCATAGTTTACATTAGGGTTCACTCTTGATGTTTACACCCTCTAGGTTTTGACAGTGTAGCCAGCACTACAGTGTCATACAGAAGAGCTTCACTGCCCTAAAAACCCTCTTTGCTTCACCTATTCATCCCTCCTTCCCCCTAATCTTTGGCCTTTGGCAATCACTGATCTTTTTATTGTCTCCATAAATGTCTTTTCTAGAATGTCATATAGTTGGAATCACATAGTATGTAGCCTTTTCAGATTGGCTTCTTTCACTTAGTAATATAGTAATACATGTAATATTCTTTGATACCTTTTCATGACTTGATAGCTCATTTCTTTTTAGCACTGAATAACATTCCATTGTCTAGATGTACCACAGTTTATTTATCAAAGGCTAGGGTTTTAAATCCATATAGTTACTGGACTTATAGTAGATGGATACTAGCAGTGAAGCTGAAATAACTATTGTCACTTGGCAGATGAACAAATGAAGGATAGCAACCAAGAGGAAAATGAGAAGAGAACAGAGCTGGTGGGTATAGACTCAAAAATAATGAAGGTGAAGTCTTATGACTGGGGTGGGGAGGGGGGCGATGGGCATTGGGATGGGAAAAAAAAATGTTGATTTCTTCCCTCACCAGCTCCTACAGTATGTAAGCAGAGGAAGATGCAAAATGAGAGACAGTATCCTTGGTGAAGGGCTAGGTATCAGTGAAGGTCAGGAAGAGAATGCTCAGTGAAGGGGTTGAGGATGAAGCCAAGTGGAAAGGTGTGGCATGGAAAACAGCAATAGGAAGATGAGTGTGGAGAGAAAACAGGGAATCAAACAAACAAGAACACAACAGAAGTGACAGGACTGGAGGGTGTGACAGGACTGTTGGTTGGTCTCTTTTTTAAAAAAGTCTATCTCTTTTTTTTTAAACATGAAAAAATACGTTTATTTATTTAATTTTTTGGTTGTGCTGAGTTTGTGTTGCTTTGGGCTTTAGATGTGGTGAGCAGGGGCAGCTCTTCGTTGCAGTGTGCAGGCTTCTCACTGCAGTGACCTCTCTAGTGGAGCTCTAGTGGGCTCTAGAGGATGCTTTTGTGCTGACCCAGGGCCTTTGAGTAGTACCAGATCTAGGCTGCATTCACTATCTGTGGTCCCATCGGCAATTCGTTGTTTTTGATGAGGGTTCCAACTTGAATCTCGGAGAAGGCAATGGCACCCCACTCCAGTACTCTTGCCTGGAAAATCCCATGGATGGAGGAGCCTGGTGGGCTGCAGTCCATAGGGTCGCTGAGAGTCAGACAAGACTGAAGCGACTTAGCAGCAGCAGCTAACTTGAATCTTGGTGGTGAGGGTTTTTTGTTTATGTGTCTCGTGGCATGTTTCAGCTCAGTTCAGTCGCTCAGTCATGTTCGACTCTTTGCTACCCCATGGACTGCAGCACACCAGGCCTGCCTGTCCATCACCAACTCCTGGAGTTTACCCAAACTCATCTCCATTGAGTTGGTGATGCCATCCAACTATCTCATCCTCTGTCCTCCCCTTCTTCTCCCACCTTCAATTTTTTCCAGCATCAGGGTCTTTTCCAGTGAGTCAGTTCTTCGCATCAGGTAGCCAAAGTATTGGAGTTTCAGCTTCAATATCAGTTCTTCCAATGAATATTCAGGACTGATCTCCTTTAGGATGGACTGGTTGGATCTCCTTGCAGTCCAAGGGACTCTCAAGAGTCTTCTCCAACACCCACAGTTCAAAAGCATGAATTCTTTGGTGCTCAGCTTTCTTAATATTCCTACCCTCACATCCATACATGATTACTGGAGAAACCATAGCCTTGACTAGACAGACCTTTGCTGGCAAAGTAAAGTCTCTGCTTTTTAATATGCTGTCTAGGTTGGTCATAGCTTTTCTTCCAAGGAGCAAGTGCCTTTTAATTTCATGGCTTCAGTCACCATCTGCAGTGATTTTGGAGTTCCCCAAAAATAAAGTTTGTCACTGTTTCCACTGTTTCCCCATCTATTTACCATGAAGTAATGGGACCAGATGCCATGATCTTAGTTTTCTGAATGTTGAGCTTCAAGCCAACTTTTTCACTCTCCACTTTCTTTCATCAAGAGGCTCTTTAGTTCTTCTTCACTTTCTGCCATAAAGGTGGTGTCATCTGCATATCTGAGGTTATTGACATTTCTCCAGGCAATCTTGATTCCAGCTTGTGCTTCATCCAGCCCGGCATTTCACATGATGTACTTTGCTTATAAGTTAAATAAGCAGGGTGACAATATACAGCCTTGACCTACTCCTTTTCCTATTTGGAACCAGTCTATTGTCCCACGTCTAGTTCTAACTGTTGCTTCCTGACCTGCATACAGATTTCTCAAGAGGCAGGACAGGTGGTCTGGTATTCCCATCTCTTTCAGAATTTTCCACAGTTTGTTGTGATCCACACAGTCAAAGGCTTTGGCATAGTCAATAAAGAAGAATAGATGTTTTTCTGGAACTCTCTCACTTTTTCAATGATCCAATGGATATTGGCAATTTGATCTCTGGTTCCTCTGCCTTTTCTAAATATTCAGCATTATATGGAATTTAACTTTTGGTTGTGAATTTACTATAGAAGGAGGGTTAGGGAGATTTGAAATGACCATCAGAGTAACAAAGGTCGCATGTTGTGAATTGTCTACACTATGACCCAAATCAAATCACTAACAATTATACAGTGGAATAGATTTAAGGGACTAGATCTGATAGAGTGCCTGAAGAATCATGGATGGAGGTTCATGGTATTGTACAGGAGACAGGAATCACGACCATCCCAAGAAAAAGAAATGCAAAAAAGCAAAATGGCTGTTTGAGCAGGCCTTACAAATAGCTGTGAAAAGAAGAGAAGTGAAAAGGGAAGGAGAAAAGGAAAGATATACTTCTGTCATGATGGTGCATTTTATATATGGCAGAAAAATACCCCTGAGTTGGAAGACCCCGGGTTTGAATCTTGTTTCTTCCATTATCATAGGCATTGTACAAAGGAGAATGAGCTGAGGAGAAAGTCTAGGTAAACCTGGAGAATCAGTGGCCTCCATGACACCACCATAATTCTTACTGACAGTGTTAGGTGTTCCATACTGTTGAGAAAATTTTTCTTCGACATTTCAAATGTGCTTTCACATCAGCCTATTTCAAGTCCTGTCCAGTGATCTCACATACGTTGTGAATATTTGTTTGGTCTACACAGAAAAGGCTTGTCTTCAAGTCCAGTCGAGGAGGAAAAAGACAGAAAACAAGTTCGCCCTACACCAAAATACTGAGTCGAGGGCTGTTTAAATTCCTCACTGGACAGAAAAACCCAAACACACACACACACAAACACACAAAAACATAAGGCCCAAAGCCTCACAGGCAGAGCACAACACAAACCAGCGACCTGTGAGCTGCGCCAGCGCGGGACTCCTGCCGCGTGCCCGCGAGACAGGTGCCTGAGGAGCCGCCTCACACACGGCCCGCCGGTACTTGCCGCGGGCGCATGCGCGCGCCGCCACGCTCGAGGCGGGGCGGGCCTCGACCGCCATCTTGCCGTGCGCGGGACTCACGCCGCGGGTCCCAAGCTTGGGCTTGCAGCTGCGGCGTCCTGCCCGGACCGCTTTCCTCTTTGCTCTGTCAGCCCCGGTCAACAGCCCTGCCCGACCCGCCCAGCCCCAGCTCTCGGCCAATGAGCTGATCCGGGGCTCGCAGCCCGATTCTCAGCCGCGGCTTGCCCTGGTGCCCGTCCCGCAAGGCGGTGCGCGGGGGGGGCACCCAGCCTGCCCAGCCGGCCGCCATGCCCAACGTGCAGCTGCCACCCAAGGAGAACAACCTCTTCAAACGCATCTTGGTGAGTGGCCGCGGACCGCGCCGCCGGCGGCCTCGGGCTCGGCGCGGCGAGCGCGCCTGCGCGGCGGGGCCGCCCCGCCCGCCCTCGGGTTCTTTGTTTTTGTGGAAACCCGCACGCCCGCCTGGCCGGGCTGCCTCCCCGCTGTCGTCTCTCTCTGTGGACAGTCCTTCCGGGAACTTCCCGCCGCGGGCCCCCTGGGCCTGGGCGCGGGGCGCGGCCCGCGCGTGCTGCGGCGCCTGGCGCCGGCTCCTCGGCCCTAGTCGTCCGCGGTTACCTCTGGCCGTCACCCCCGCGCCCAGGTGTGCTGGTTCGCTGCCGCGTGTGGAATCTTGCACAGCGCGCGCTGACACCCGTGAAGGAGGGAACTGTTCTCTGGCGGGGTGAGATCTGGTTTATACCGGTTCCCGGGAGCTAAAACTTGGGACGGAGACCGACCCTCCCTTTGGCAGAGAGGTTTGTCTTCCTTTGGTGCTCACTGTTGACCCTGTTTGAGAAGTCAAGTGACTGGAGCTGCCATTTTTAAGTTATAAATTAGAGCACAACTGTTGATTGCTTTTTAAAAAAAAGTATTTTTAGTTTTCATTGTAGAATAATTGCTTTATAATGTTGTGTTGGTTTCTTTTATATAGCAACGTAAATCAGTCATAAGTATGCCCCCTCCCTCTTCAACCTCTACCCCCCGCCCAATCCCACCATTCTGGGTTGTCACAGGGAACTTGGATTGCATTTAACTCGTACTGGCCCTGCGATGAGCTAAGTGATGAAAGTTTCTTGGGGTAGGCCAGCGTTGCACTTAAGGGAGCATTCACTTTGTTTCCTAGCAGAAAGAAACCTGGGAAGCAACGTGGAAAATGCGGTGAAAATGTTAAATCTTAATTTTATATGGTGCTTAGTGTTGAGCTGAAACTCCAATGCTTTGGCCACCTGATGCGAAGAGCTGACTCATTTGAAAAGACCTTGATGCTGGGAAAGATTGAAGGCAGGAGAAGGGGACGACAGAGGATGAGATGGCTGGATGGCATCACCGAGTCAATGGACATGAGTTTGAGTAAACTGTGTGAGTTGGTGATAGACAGGGAGGCCTGGCATGCTGCAGTCCATGGGGTGGCAAAGAGACACGACTGAGCGGCTGAACTGAACTGAGCTAGTGTTGAGCAAATAATGCGAACTGAGGGTAAAAACCTAATTGGGGCAAAATGCTTCTTTCTACTTTGCCTTTATTTTTTCTTTATTTTACTTTCATTTTTCTTATATCTTTTTATTTTTGCAATGTAGAATTGGAGAGGTGAATTTTTTGCCCCTTTTGGGTCGACTGATTTGTTATTGTTATTTTTTTCGTTTAAGAAAGCTGAAACATATCAATGAAAAATCATTTATATAAATTGCTGGTTGGATTTCAGGATATTTGCATTGTACATGAAAGATGACAACGCTTTTTTGTCTGTGGATATTTTCTAGTTCAAATCATGTTATCAGGAGCATAATGAAAAGCAACTAATTTATTATATTCTGGTAAAAAAAGTTAAAACCGTTGCAGAGTTCACTTTATTCCCCCCCTCCTCGCCCCCCCAAATTGGGAAATGCTGAGCATTTTTTCTGAGTGAGTATGTACTTTTTTAATAAGCTTACATGACTTTAGGAAGATGCTGCAAAATGAATTATTTTATCATCTCAAATTGCAGTAAGTGTGGGTAAAACTTGGCTGTGACGAATTCCATAGTTTTCAGAAGCCTATCATAGAATTATTTTTTAGTTTGATTGTGGACCAAAGTGCTTTGCCACCAACAGTAACTTTAAATGTTAATTTTCATTGTATTTAAACATCCGTACAAGTTTACCAGGTTGCTTATCAACATGGTTTGCACGACTTGTTCCTGCCTATCTTATTTCCCCAAACTGGCTGTTAGCATTATGTTTTGTTGAATTTTGGAACTACTCCATGCCCTCTTTTACAGAGGAGACAATCAAACCCAGGAATAGTAAATGACAGTCTAAGCTTCTCTGTCTGCTTAGTAGCCAAGTTGAAACTACAATCTGTTTTTCCTACTAAGTATATATTCCTTATTGAACTTAATAAGACTTTCCTATAACTTGAGTGCTTGCGTACTGGAGATGACTACCTGGGTTTGAATTGTGGCTCTTGACACCAGCTGTGTAAACTCAGTAACTATGCCTCAGTCTCCATCTAAATGGAGATTACATGTATCCCATAGGCTTTCCTTGCGGTTTAAGTAAAGAGTAAATGAGAAAAGCACCTGTCACATAGTAAATGCTTCCAGGAAGTGTTAACTATTATTATTCCTGTTGTTGGTAGTATTATTATTCCTGTTGTTGGTAGTATGATATTATTACTTCCAGATCACTTGGTAAGGCAGAAAAAAACAATATATTTCTCTTTTTTTCCCTCTTCCCCAGTAGTTCCTTCTGCTTGTTTTTTTCTTCTTGTCTTTGTCAGATGAACTCCTGTGACTAGATTCAGATTGTTATTTTTTTTAATTTTTATGTTAAAATATTTTTGGAATGGATAATTTACTAGCATGAATCAAAATTGAAAGTTTTCCTGTCCTGTCTCCCCAACCACTTAAGGTCTCTCCCCCAGGGGCCATCAGTAAGCCTCAAAAGACTTTTTTTCTATGAATACTTTTCTACGTTTCCCCTCCAGATGCCACCCCTGTTGGCAAGAATTAATCTCTTCTCCTTTTGTTTTGAATTTATAGGACTGTACACATTGACTGTGTTGAGCAGTGCTTATTTGTCTAGAATCTGAGGATGCAGCCGTGTTTAAAACAGGCAGGATCCTGTTGTCATGGAGCCTACAATATGATGGGAAAGACAGACACTAAGGAAAAGCAAATAAGTAATAATGTCAGGAAATGATAGCACTGTGTAGAAAATAGAGCAATACGGTAGAGTGTGTATGTGTGTGTGGAGGGGTACAGTAAGAGGCTGGCGGTGTTAGAATGGTCAGGTAGATGATGTGGAAAACTTGATCATAAGGAACTAGACATGGGATGGTCTGGGGAAGGATAACATTTCAGAGGGTAGAAGGAACACAGGTGCAGAGTCCTTGAAGTGGGGATGAGCTTGGCATGCTGAGTACTAGGGAAAATAACCTATACCACAAGTGAGAGGTTGAGTTAAAGATAAGCTGTTCTCATAGTTAATGACTGTGGAGCCAGGCATGGTTACTTAGCCTGGCTGGTGGCATTTAGGAATGAAGAGGTTGCTTACATTTGTGTTAGAGTAATTGATGGAAAGGCCATTGTCTTTGAAGTCAACCCAGAGTTTGCAACTAGGCTGACCCACTTATAAACAAATTTAATGAACTTTTAAGTTTCTGCATCTGTGAAGTGCAGATGATGACACCTACCTTAAAGAATTGTCATGAGTCATAACAAGTTTTGTACAGACAAACATTAGTTGCTCAATAAATAGCAGTATTGTGTATATGCTTTGGTTCCATTCTTGAAGTAGCAAAGGCTTTTAATGCTGTTTCTAGTATTTTTCTTTGTGATCACATATGTTTTTGCTTTTGGATTTTGAATAAAAGAAAGCTATAGCAGTGTATTGATTGACAATAAGGTTTTTTTTTAAAGTATCTTTATTTTCAAATATTTATTTGGCTGCACCAGGTTTTAGTTGCAGCGTGCACACTCTCAGTTGCGGCCTGTGGGCTCTAGTTCCCTGACCAGAGGTTGAATCTGGGCTCCTGCTTTGGGAGTCTTAGCCTCTGGACCCAGGGAAGTCCCAATTTTTTCTTTATTTTCTGTAAAAGTGAAAATACTCAGTACCAGTAAGTAACAGAGGTACACTTCATGTTATAAGTGATATAAGTTGGTATAAAACCTTTCCATCACATATGTTTTAAACCTAACTTTGAATCTTGAATTTAGAATTTATATAATGCAATGAAAAGTTATTTCCATGTGTATTCATTTTGTATAATAATTTTTCTTTTCTTTTTCAGAAGTGTTATGAACAGAAGCAATACAAAAATGGCCTCAAATTTTGCAAGATGATTCTTTCAAATCCGAAATTTGCTGAACATGGAGGTATCACCTGTGAGATTCCTTTGAGAAAATCTAATTCCACAGTCAGATGGAAAGGATTTCTAACCGTGAAAGAATACTTCCCACTTTCCATGGCCTCTTAGAGTCCATACATGTTTAACTTTTTGAATTATGCCTCATATCATTATTCTAGATTATTTCCTTCAATATGCTTAGATATATTTATAGACTTTTATTAATAGATGAGAAATAGTTGATCTGTTGGTAAATAAGTGGCATATATACCTCTACTTTTATAGACCTGATTTCATTTGTTTCTTTGAGTAGGACTTATCCTTTGATTTCTTATGTATAAAATGAGGACAATATTTGCAACACCAAAGTAGAATGAAGATACAATCAAATGCATTTTATTTTTTGGTAGATGTATTGTTAATATATCTGCTGATCTTCATATGTAAATAGGATACTACTGATTTACATTTGGATTATCTTGGTTCTTCTAGCACTGATGTCAGTTAAGTCTGTATTTTCTTGTCTAATCCTTTTTCACTGGTGCCCAGTGCTTGGTAAAAGGATGAGTCAGGTTAGACATGGAAGTCCTGTAGCAGAGGAAAGCCAACTGGGTCTCCAGTATTAGACTTGAGTAATTCTTGAGACCATCTCTTTTAGAAAAATAGCCTGGCCCTGCTGCTGCTGCTGCTGCTAAGTCGCTTCATTCGTGTCGGACTCTGTGCGACCCCGTAGACGGCAGCCCACCAGTCTCCCCTATCCCTGGGATTCTCCAGGCAAGAACACTGGAGTGGGTTGCCATTTCCTTCTCCAATGCATGAGCCTGGCCCTACTCAGTTTCTAATAATGCTTAAAGCATTCTTTGAAGGAAGTGGAAAGAAGTCTTTTGTTTCATAGCATTTTAGAAATTAAAGCTTATTTTCAAGCTGTTTAGCAATAGAGTAGTGTGTTAGTTGCTCAGTTGTGTCCAGCTCTTTGTGAGCCTGTGGTCTGGAGCCCATCAGGCTCCTCTGTCCATGGGATTCTCCAGGCCTTTCTCCGGAGCTTCTGGGGAAGTTCATTATGTCAAAACAGATAAAATAAGATGTTTGATCATAGGAGCCTGAACTGTTGGATCACCGTATTCTGAAAACCAGAATCCATGGAGATCAGCTTGAAAACCATTTTTCTTTTGTAATTCGGTCTTATAGATTATTGAGAGAATTATTTCATTCCAAATAATCTTCCACTAACTACCTTAAACATATTCTTGGGTTAGTTACCACTCGCACAGTCCAGTGTTGTGCTTTTCAAGTGCAAACTGATGTTAATTAGCCTAAGTGGACTTTGTTGGAATAAACTTACAACCAAAAATGAAGTCTGGTCCAGTATTGAGTAGGGTGAGTTTTAAATTGTGTACATCACTTTAAGGTAGATTGAGTGATTTTGTGGAGTATAAATCAGATTATTAGATTCTTAGTAGAATTGACTTCAGGTGAAAGGTGAGGTCGGCTGCAGTAGATTTAACTCAACAGGACTCAGGCCCGTGCTGTGTTACCTTTTTTCAGCAGAATAATCTTAACTTCCTTTATAGAGTCTTCAGAAAGACAGAAAGCTTTTTACCAACTCAGTTCCAGCCTAAGGAATTTGAGAAAAGGATAGGGCTAAACTTTAAGCAGATACATAAATATATTTTTACTTTTTTATTTGGAGAGAAGTTCTTCTAACAATAGGATTTAAAGGATGGATATTGTACTCATTGGTAGATCTCATATATTACAATATTGCTAAGAGAATAATTTGAATCTCTCATGGGTAAATACAGGTTGAAAATGTTTTTCAGAAACTTTGGCTATGAAAGGATTAACGTTGAACTGTTTAGGAAAAAAAGAAGAAGCATATGAATTTGTTCGTAAAGGACTTCGTAACAATGTGAAGAGTCATGTCTGTATCCTTCTGTAGTAGTTGAGTAGTTTTTATTTCATTTATTGTTTTCCGTTTACTAGTATTTCTAACTCAAAAAACTTCTATGGAAAAATTTAAAGCTGTAAGAAAGAGTGAGTTTAATGAAGTCTGTGTACCTATTGTGTAGCTTCAATATTATCAACATTTTTAATATTAGCTTCATCTAGTCCCTATCATTCGTTTTTTGTTTATTGGAAGATTTTAAGAAGAATCCCTATGCACTGTATATTTACTGCAGTTGTACTTAGTGTAAGAGTAAAGTAATTTTGATAATTGCATGTGTGTGTGTGTGCACGCGCACTCACTCAGTTGTATCCGAGTCTTTGGGACCCCATGGGCTGTAGCCCGCCAGGCTCCTCTGTCCATGGGAATTTTCCAGGCAAGGATACTGGAGTGGGTTGCCATTTTCTTCTCCAGGGGATCTTCCTGAGCCAGGGATTGAAAGCACATCTCCTGCTCTCCTAAATTGGCAGTCAGATTCTTTAATGTTGCGCTACTTGGGAAGCCAACTTTGATAATTATATGTGACTTAAAACCCATTGTTATTTTCATATATATCCATAAACAGAGTGATAGTTTCCCCATTCCGAATGACTTACCTATATAGTAAACTTTGTGTTCCTTAAAAGTTCCTTAAACTTTCTTTTAGAAATCTCAGATGAACATTCAGAAGGAACTTACTTGTAAGATAGATTTTATTTAGTATAACTATCATATTGATTCTTCCACTTGGTTTCTGCTGCACAAGGACTTGGCTGTTACTTCACTGGATACTTACCATATTTTTTCTTTGGCTAGTATCCCAGTGTGTAAGAAAACAGAAATATTCTTTAGGGATGGGTCATTGAAACTGTTTTAATTTATGTTTTGCTTGTATGTATACTTATTCAGAATTCGCATATTGCCCTTTTATGTTAATGTTTTGCGTTTAAATCATCTAGCTCTTGACCAGTATTGAACATCAGTAGTCTTAATGGTGTTTTCTACATATTTAGCTTAGGGTTCTCTCAGTATACGAAATACTTATTTCTTTATCCCAGTGCTTACCCCAGAGTGAAGAGAAAGGGCGTGTAAGTATGATAGTTTTTGTAGCTCCAAGATATACTAAGACTTTAATTTCTATTAAATAAAAACTTATTTTTTGTGTGGTCTTTAGTCACTAGTGAGTTAAAAACATGTTTTGTAGTTGATTGAATGAATATATACTTGTCTTAAAAGATAATTGCAATTTTTGTATATATTCTGTTTTAATACACAGTGTTTGATATTAAGAGCATGTTGAGATGCTGGCGTAGGAAAGTAAGGGACTGGGGGTAGGGAATGTGAAGAATTCAGTAATTTCTAAGGTTACTTAAAAAAAATTCTATGAAAAATTTCAGACATGTCCAAAATTAGAATAGAATAATGAATCCCTGTATGCCTATCACCTGGCTTCAGTAATTTAACAACTGTCAATCAAGGCTGATCTGGTTTCATCTTTTATCACCTCACTATCCCCCTTTTACTCAGGTCATTCTAAGGGGTAAATCCCAAACAAAATATTATTTTGTTAAGGTAAACTTTCTGTTAAATATGTAGCATAGTATATTCTAGTATCTGTGAATGTCTTCCTTAACTTAATAGGTTGGCATGTATATGGACTCTTGCAGCGTTCTGATAAGAGATATGATGAAGCTATTAAATGTTACAGAAATGCCCTCAAGTTAGATAAAGATAATCTGCAAATTTTGAGGGATCTCTCTCTGTTGCAGATCCAAATGAGAGACCTTGAAGGTTATCGAGTAAGTATTTTAGTCTTAAGTGTACATGTTTTTGTGATAGCTGTAACTTAAAAGCATGTGAATTCAGAATAGGTAAAAGAATAGGTAAACTTACACATCACGTAGACTTGATCGTTAATTGCGTTCTGTAGTAGAAGGGGGAAGTCACTTTGGATCTCCCCTCCAGTGATAGTTGCAGAACCGCATAAATTGATCAAAAAGGGTAACTGGTTTATTCATCTAATGCTTTTTATTATAAAAGATAGAATATCTCCTATGTGCTAATATTGTACCATATTCTTTGTGGGCTTGACACTTAAAAATTTGACAAACAGATTTTATAATAGAAATCTAAATGTAGAGATTGACTAGCTTGCTTTATTATGGGTTAGAAAATAAAAGATAGTGTGAGAACGATTGCCATAAATGTACTCCCAGACCATTATTGTCAACTCTACTGGGCATCTACAGGTGCTTACCCCACTTAGTATCCTAAATTCAATATGTTCAAAATGGAATTCTCCCCCCTTCTCATGTGAAGGAGGCTACCAAAACTTAATAGTTCTCTTTAGATAAGTCTTCTTTCATTAACTTTTTTCCTTTTGCCCTTTTGCTGCTGTGTAAGTTCTTCTACCCTATGCTTAGACTTTTGCAGAAGTTTCAAGGGTTCTGCTGAACTTAATAATGCCACCAATTAATTCATCAAGGTTATATGATTTTTTTTTTTTTTTTTTGTTAGAACTTAGCAGCCTAAGTTCGGTGAGAGTTCAAATCACTTATCTTTAGAAATAAAGAAATTAACAATTGGCAGGAGACTGGTTGCTAGGAGGGGTTGTGAAATAAATACAGATAAAAGAGCTGGTGGTTAGAAGTGAAGGACTCCAGGAACTAGAGGTACTGGTGGTATCTAGGAACAAGGGTGGGAAGGTCCCAGGTTAGAGTGTTGATAGCATAGGAGCTGTAGCCAGAGTGAGATACCTGAATTTATGATTTCTGGGTGACAGTAAGGTCTAGGGTGTGGTTGTGGGAGTAGGTCCCTGAAACAGCGTGGAGATCATTAAAGAGGAGGAAATCTTGGCTCCAAGAAGATAGTTTATTGGACGGTTAGTGTTGCATTTGCCCAGGATAATGGCAGGATCTGACAGAGAGATGAAAACTGAGTCAGACTTTGATGAAGTAGGGGGAAGACAGAGAACAGTGGAAATAAGGGGTGAGATTGATAAGAGCTTAATGCCGTATTCCTAGAAGGAACAGACACTTAGACATGAATATTGTCTCAATCGTTTTGTCAGATACCTCTTTTAAAGAAAGATCTAATCATGGTTCTCCTCATGGCCTATAGTGTAGATGGCCAGCACACATTCCAGTGGCAGTCACAGAAGCTAAGCATTACATTTTTAAAACTCATTGCAGCTAGGGTTTTTCATGAGACCCTGTTCCTCTAGGCAGTTACACTTTCTTAAAACCTGGAGACATATATGAACTGCGAGGAAGCTAGAGCTGTGTAGGGAGGTGAGATTTTGTGCTGCTCTGAAGATTGTGCGCTGGTCTTGATTCTTCTTGGCAACCAGGTGGAATTTCTGGTGTTTTCTTCCTAATGTCATACATACTGACCTGTCTTAAGAGTAGCAGCAGTGGTGTTTCTGCTAGAAAAGTCCAGTCAGATGTTTGAGTGTTTTCTCTGGCTCTGTCCAGCCTGTCTATGGGCCTGTTATAACAATGTAAGTAGGTCTTAATTTTAAATAATAATTTAATATGCAGAAAAGTCTGCTTTCATTAAAAGCTATCTTATTCTTTCTTTTAAGGTGTTCAGTTACCAGAAGACATTCTTGTTATATAAAGGTAATTTTATAAGGCAGCCCAACAGCATTGACTCCAAGGACAGCTTTTCAGTGACAGTCTTTCAGTGAGCGTTACGGAGTATTCTAGAGTTTAAGTTTAGATGAGGAACATAGAAAGTATTGGGTGGGCCAAGAAGTTCATTCGAGGCTTTCTGTACCATCTTCCAGAAAATCCTAGATGAATTTTTTTTTGTCCAACTCAGTATTTTTGTTTTATTCTGGAGTTCAGTGATACTTGTTCATTCAGTTCATTAGTAAGGAATTAAAGGTACGTTGTCTCAAAACTGATGGCTTATATTTTAGTGAAACTTAAGAAAATGAAAAGAATTAAAAAAAATTTTTTTTTAAAGGAGACAAGATACCAGCTTCTTCAGTTGCGCCCGACCCAACGTGCTTCCTGGATTGGCTATGCCATTGCACACCACCTACTGAGAGATTATGAGATGGCACTGAAACTGCTGGAAGAATTTAGACAGACTCAGCAAGTAAGAAGCTCGCTTCAACATGTCCTTCCTCTACAAACTAAAACAGTTGACTTCTGTGTTGCCTCCACCCCTCAAGGATCTTTGGGAAAATTGAAAAATTTTTGAAATAATTGGAGAAAGTTGTAATGTAGGATTCTTTTATTTTGGCCATGCCGTGCATCATGCGAGGTCTTAGTTCCCTGACCAGGGATTCCACTGCCTTCTGCAATGGAAGTGCCGAGTCCAAACCACTGGACTTCTAGGAGTTCCCAATATAAAAATGTTTTTATGCTATAATTTCAATAATATTCAGATGAATAAAAAAAAGAATACATGAAACTGAAAATAGTTTTGGGACTGTGGGAATTTCTTTAATATATGTTGCTTTTGTGTATATATATATATTTATATATAAACATGTTAATACATTTTACTATGCATAGTGAAAAATAGAAAAATGAAAAAAGTATAAAACAGTAAAATAGTGAAAACTAGTAAATGCAAAAATATAGTGTGTGTCCCAAGAGAAATTAAAAAAGATGTTAGCATTTTGCAATAATTGCTCCAGATTTAATTATTTTTTAAAGAAGTAAAATGTTTGAGAAAAGCTAGAGTCCTCCCATGTCCCTCCCTAGAGGTAGCCGCTATTGTGAGATTGGTATAGATCACTTCTAGTCATGTTTACCTTATGTATTAAGTCCATGAAAGTTGCAGACTGTTATTTTGTATATTTAAAATTTTACAAGAATGATACTCAGTTTTTAAAATCCTAGAGGTACATCTGTGTTGATACATGTAGGGTTAGTTTATCCATTTTAAACTGCTCTTTGGTGTTCCATAGCTACACTGTTTCATGTCTATTAGAAATTAGTGCTATGGTGAATATTCTTTTCTGCTGTTTCATTAGCCATATTTGTGAGTTCCTCTTCAATTAATACCTAAAACTGGAATTGCGGAGTTGCAGATCTGTGTCTTCAGTTTTCCCCATTTGAAGTACTTGTACTCATTTATACGCCCACTAGCAAGATTTGATGGTTATTATTTGCCTGTGTCCTTACTGGACGGACATACTTACTGTTAGCTTTATTAGTCTTCTGGACTAATAGTTTTTCCAGTCTTCTACTTGTGAAGAAGTGTATCTCATTATTCTTTTAATTTGTGTTTCTTTATTAGTGAGGGATACTGGGATAAGAGATATTAAGCTGTACTCTTCTTTTGATGTCTGTCTGGTCTCAAGGCATGAGTTGGGAAGTGTTTTGTGCAGGATGGTGTTAGGTCTTAGGTGAACATCTGTTAATACTCATCTGTGATGGCATTTGGTCCTGGGCTTTCCTTTATGGAAAGATTATTGGTAATTATGCTGCTGCTGCTGCTGCTAAGTCGCTTCAGTCGTGTCCGACTCTGTGCGACCCCACAGACGGCAGCCCACCAGGCTCTCCCGTCCCTGGGATTCTCCGGGCAAGAACACTGGAGTGGGTTGCCATTTCCTTCTCCAGTGCAGGAAAGTGAAAAGTGAAAGTGAAGTCGCTCAGTTGTGTCCAACTCTTAGCGACCCCATGGACTGCAGCCTACCAGGCTCCTCCATCCATGGGATTTTCCAGGCAAGAGCATTGGGGTGGGGTGCCATTGCCTTCTCCATGGTAATTATGATTTACTTTTTATTTGATATTGGTCTGTTCAGATTTTCTGTTTCTTCTCGAGTAAGTTTCAGCAGCTTGTGCTTTTTGGGAGTCAGTCCATTTCATCTAGGTGATCTAATTTGTTGGCATACCACTTTGCCTAACAGTCCCTTATAATCCTTTTTATTTTTGCAGAGTTTGTGGTAATGGTCTTCCTTTTATTCTCAGTTTTCGTAACCTTCTTTCTTTCTTGGTCATTCCCGCTAAAGACTTGTTGATTTGTTGATCTTGTAGTATTTTTAAATTTCTCTGTGTCGGTGTATGCCTCAGCCAGGCAGTTTACCCATCACTTCACGGCAAATAGATGGGGAAACAGTGGAAGTAGTGACAAACTTTATTTTTGGGGCTCCAAAATCACTGCACATGTGACTGCAGCCATGAAATTAAGACCCTTGCTCCTTGGAAGGGAAAGTTATGATCAACCTAGACAGCATATTAAAAAGCAGGGACATTACTTTGCCAACAAAAGTCCATCTAGTCAAAGCTACGTTTTTTCCAGTAGTCATGTATGGATGTGAGAGTTGGACTATAAAGAAAGCTGAACACTGAAGAATTGATGCTTTTGAGCTGTGGTGTTGGAGAAGACTCTTGAGAGTCCCTCGAACTGCAAGCAGATCCAGCCAGTCCATCCTAAAGGAAATCAGTCCTGAATATTCCTTGGAAGGACTGATGCTAAAGCTGAAACTCCAATTCTTCACCCACCTGATGTGAAGAGCTGACTCATTTGAAAAGACCCTGATGCTGGGAAAGATTGAGGGCAGGAGGAGAAGGGGACGACAGAGGATGAGATGGTTGGATGGCATCACCAACTCAATGGACATGGGTTTGGGTGGACTCCGGGAGTTGGTGATGGGCAGGGAGGCCTGGCGTTCTGCGGTTCATGGGGTCACAAAGAGTTGGACACGACTGAGCGACTGAACTGAACTGAAGGCGGTTTACAGCTCTGCCTTAACTTTCACCTCTTACTTGTGCAGTCCCAAGGTCAGCAGGAAGTGAGAGCTTAGGGTTTCCTCAGGTAGTTCTTGAACCTGCGTATAGCTCTGTATGTGTGTGACTTCAGTGCCCCCTATGGACGTCATATTTCCCAGCTTTTTCTTCAAAGCTTTTGTGTACTCTGTTGTCTGACTGTTACCCATCTTTCAGGCACTATGAAAGTAAAACACATGCCTCTAATCACTTTTCTTTTTTCTTTCTTTGTAGTTGCACTGAATCTTCATTGCTGTGCCCGGGCATTCTATAGTTGTGGTGAACGGGGGCGACTCTAGTTGCGGTGTGTGGGATTCTCATTGCAGCGGCTTCTCTTGTGGAGTTTTAGGGCACGTGGGCTCAGGAGTCGTCGTTGACGGGCTTAGTTTGCTCTGCGGCTTGTGAAATCTCCCGGACCAAGGGTCAAACCTGTGTCCCCTGTATTGGCAGAGGGGTTCTTAACCACTGGACCACCAGGAAAGTCCCCTTGTGATCAGTTTAGTCTCCCCTTCCCCCTGAGGCTTTTTTTGCTCTGGGCACACTGAGTTAGGCTTGTATTTGGAGGCTTGCAGTGAACCAGGAGATAGGTCAGTTAATTACAGTTCTTGGGAAGGAAGCTTTGAAAGAGCCCCAGCTTCATTCTTTTCTCAATGGTGACTGTCAAGCTGCTACGGGAATACAATCTCAAGGCTACTGTGTAGCTGGAGAGCTTAGGATAGGACTAGTGAAGTCACTCAGTCATGTCTGACGCTTTGCAACCCCGTAGACTGTAGCCTACCAGGTTCCTCCGTCCTTGGGATTTTCTAGGCAAGAATACTGGAGTGGGTTGCCATCTCCTTCTCCAGGGGATCTCCCCGACCCAGGGAATGAACCCGGGTCTCCCCATTGTAGTTAGACGCTTTACCGTCTGAGCGACCAGGGATAGGACTAAGGCAAGTTAAAATGACATAAAACTCACTGGTCTTCTTAAGATCTAGCTTTTTTCCTTCAGTAATTGCTCCCCAGATAGCTGTAAGTGATAGTCATTCAGTTGTGTCCAACTTTGCAACACCATGGACTGTACCCCATAAAGTTTCTCTGTCTGTGGAATTTTCTAGGCAAGAATACTGAAATGGGTTGCCATTCCCTTCTCCAGGGGCTCTTTCTGACCCAGGGATCGACCTGGGTCTCCTGTGTTGCACATGGAGTCTTTACCGTGTGAGCCATCAGGGAAGCCTTTGGTTAATTTTCAGAGTCCTGAATAATGCGATTCCGACAGTTTTTACCTGTTCTTTCCTTTCTCATGGAGAGGTGAATTTTTAGACTTCTTTGCCGTTTCTCCTGACATCATCCTCTGTATTTTCTTAATGAAAACTTTCTTTTTTGACACATTACCCAAAACATGATGGGTTTGATAGCCAAAGTAATTTTACCTGCTAGAGTGGTGAATGTTTTTTCTCTTCTCATTTAGCCAGTAATTCTCATTACAGAGTTTTCATGGTAACTGTCCTCTATCCTAACCTTTCTGTCCCTGCCTTGTGGTCCAGTGGTCCAGAGAAGACATGGAAGGACAAAGCTCTCCATATGTTACAACATTAGGGAATATACTTAGACCTCTTTTGGAAACTTCAAATAAAGACAATCATAATGTAGTGTTTTGTCTTTAGATTCTTTTATTTAGAATACTTTTGAGATTCACCTGTGTTAGAGTGTGTAGTATTAGTGGTTAATTCCTTTTCAGTGCTGTATACTACTTCCTTTTGGAGACACACCACACTTTGTTTATCCATTCAACAATTGATGGACACATACGTAGATTTTACTTTTAGCTATGCATAGTGCTACTGTGAACGTTTGCGTATAAGTTTGTGTGTGGACATACATTTTTATTTCTTTTGGGTAGATACTTAGGAATGAAATTACTTGGTTATATGGTAAGTGTGTATTTATCTTTTTCATAAACTGTTTGGTTGTTTTTCTACGTGTCTGGACCATTTTACATTCCTACTAGCAATGTGTGAGAATTCCAGTTTCTACCCATCCTTATACCTGTTAGTGTTCAATTTTTTGATGATAGTCTCCTAGTGGGTATGTAGTAATATTTGTTTTGATTGTATCTGCATTTTTTTCAGAAATTAATGATATTGAGCATTTTATCATGTTCTTACTAGTCGTTTATGTTTCTTCTTTGATAAGATGTCTGTTCAACTCTTTGCCCATTTTTTAGTTGGGTTATTTGTCTTACCACTGAGCTGTAAGAATTTCTTTTGTATTCTCAGTACAAGCTCCTTATCAGGTATATCATTTGAAAATATTTTCTTCTAATCTGTAATTTGTTTTTTCATGTTATTAATGATGTCTTTTGAAGAGGAAAAGTTTATAATTTTGAAATCCAGTTTACTAATTTTTTTATTATACAAATAGTCATGAAGATTTTTTTCCTGTTCTGAGATTTCTTGTATAGTTTTAGTACTTACATTTAGGTCTGTGATCCATTCTGACTTAATTTTTGTGTATGGTATGAAATATGTGTCTAAGGTTATTTTTTTGCATATGGATATTTTATTGTTCCACCATCATTGTTGAAAAAACTACCCTCTCTTATTGGCACATCTGTTGAAAATTGATTGACCAGGTTATAAGGGCTTATTTCTGAACTTGTATTCTGTTCCATTGATCTCTGTCTGTCCTTAGGCCATTACCAACCACATTGTCTTGATTGATGTAGCTTTATAGTATGTTTGAAATTTGAAGTCTTCCTACTTTGTTTTTCTTTTTATGATTCTGTGGGTACAGGCAGGATTCCTTTGGTTTCCATTTGAACTTTTGGTCAGCTTGTCAGTTTCTGAAAGCTTACTAAGAGTTTGATAGGGATTGCATTGCATTTTTAGATCAAGGTGGGAGAAAAAATACTGATCCATGTACATGGAATGAAATGTCTGTTGATGTATTTAGGTCTTTAATTTCTCTTTGAATGTTTTGTACTCTTTGATATAAGTCTTGTTTCTTAAATATATTCCTGAATGTTTGTTCTTTATAGTGCTGTTGTGAGTGAAATTATTTTAATTTGGGGGGGGAGATAGGATTATTTGTTGCTGGTATAGAGAGATATAGTTGATTCTCATATATTGATCTTGTATTCTGTCACTTTGCTAAAGTGATTTATTCTGGTAGGTTTCTTTTTTGAAAGATTCTTTAGGATTTTAATCCCATTATTTTACTTTTCTTTGGTAATCGGATTTGCTGACCTCTTCCCTTTGCAGAAATCCCTATCCCTTCATTTGCTTTAAAGAATATATTAATCTTTTGCTGTTGATCCCTCTTTTATTTGTAACTACTTGTAGGTTGCTTTTTAAAGTCTGTGTGAATGGCATTCCTGAGAAGTCAGTTAAAGATCTATCACTGCTTTATGTTATTGTATAAATAAGATTTTTTTTTTTCCAGGTTCCTCCCAGCAAAATAGACTATGAATACAGTGAACTGATACTGTACCAGAATCAAGTGATGAGGGAGGCAAATCTGTTTCAGGAATCTTTGGAACATATAGAAACATATGAGAAACAAATATGTGATAAGCTTTTGGTGGAAGAAATTAAAGGTTAGTTGAATTGCTTTTTCTTTTTTAAAAAAATGGTCTCGATTAAAGATGAGAATAGAAGCTGTATTTGGGCTTCCCTGGTGGTTCATACAGTAAAGAATCTGCCTGCAGTGCAGGAGATGTAGGTTTGATCCCTGGGTCAGGAAGAATCTCCTGAAGAAGGAGATGACGACCTACTCAAGTATTCTCACAAGTATCCTACAACCTACTCAAGGATCCTGTGAAATCCCATGGACAGAGGAGCCTGGCAGTTGCAAAGATACAGGACTGACTTACTAACACTTGCACTTTCATGTCCTAACACTTAAGTGAGACTATATATCAGGCAGTGTTCTAAACAGTTCTATTATTAAACCATTATTAATTAATGTAATCCTCATAACAACCTTATGATGTAGTTGTTATATCCATTTTAGAGATCAGGAACTGAGGAACAGAGAGGTTAAGTGACTTGCCCAGAGTCACACAGCCATTAGGCTGAGTAGTGCAGGATTTGAGTGCAGGGATTTTGATGCCAGATTCCGTTTTCTAAAGTAGTGGTTATGCTGCCTTCATATTCATCTCCTCTCCCAATTCTTATCTTCATATGTAGTAAAATGAGATTAGTAAATGCTGACACTGGGATCATCATGAAAACAACATTCATTTATTTTCATTATGGGCTAATTAAGACAGAATCCTGAGAAATAGTTTGTTAAAAGTGTTATTCAACAAAGTCAAACATTTTCTTTTTTATATTTAACTTTGCTCATAAGTTACCCATTTCCTGAGGAATATTGTATAGACTGTCCATTTAAATTAAAAATTAGTTTAAAACTAAAATCTCATATAGTTGTAGGACTTCTAAAGCTTAATAAAAATACTTGCCAAGATTTATTTAGTCTTTCACAGTAGTAATTGCTGAACTGGCTTAATTTCTTGAAATATTTTTTCACTTCTAACATGGGTATTATTTATTATCCCTTTTTATATTTGAAGAAACTAGGAGAGGTTAAGGACTTGCCTGAAGTTGCCTAGCCTTTTAGGAGTTAATTTCTAAACATACCTTGCTGATTTCAGAACCTTTACTTTTTTTGTTTGTTTGTTTTAATTTAAATAGACTTTATTGTTTAGAGCAGCTCTAGGTTCGCTGGGAGCCTGAGTGGAAGACACAAAGGTCTGCCATGCGCCCTCTGTCCTCACACACGCAGACCCCTCCCTGCCCCAGGCCTGTAATCTGTATGTGGGTTCACTTTTGGTGTTGCACACCTTCCAGGGTTTAAAAACCGTGTAATGACATGTATCTACCATCATAGTATCATATAGGGTAGTTTCACTGCCATTACCTGCTTGTTTCTCCTTGCCTCCAGCCCTTGGCAGTCCGAAATCCTTCTCCTGTCTCCTTATTTATACCTTTAACAGTATGTGTTAGAGATAGAATCATAGTACGTAGCCTTTTTATATTGGCTTTTTTCACTCAGCAATATCCTTTCAAGGTTCCTTCGTGTCATTGTTTGAGTCCTTTTAACTGCTCTCTACTCCTGTGGAGGAATGGGGCACAGTCACAGTTTTTATTTTGTTTTTGTTTTCCTTTTCTTTAAATTGAAGTATAGTTGACATACTATTTGTAGTTTTAAGTAGTAGATGCTTATTTGTTTTCACTTTGTACCAAGTACTGTGCTGACCATTTTAAGTACATTATTTCAGTTGATGATCATAAAAATAGTTGATATTTTGCAAGCAAGGAAATGGAAATTGAAAGTTTTATAAGTTACTCAGGGTTCCAAAGCTAGAAAGTGGTGAAGCTTGTAATTATACCTGTTAGTCTTTCTACTAATTAGAGGATAATGACTTTACGGTATTGTGCTGGCTTCTGTCGAACGTGAGCATAAATTGGTGGCAGGTGTATGCATGTCCTCCCACCTGGAACCGCTCTCCCACTCCTGTTTGTCTTACTCTGGAGATTGAGTAATACATAATACATGTAAATAGCCAAATAATACGTATAATAACCACTATAATATGATGATGATATAAGCTGAAATAGTATGTATGACCGAAGACATTTCAAAGGGTTGTTTGAAACAGATTCTTTAGGAAGTGGGAAAGCTTAGTGATAGAAAGTTGAGGTTTATTCTTTTTTGAGATTCTCCCCATTCTCTTGATTAGATTTGCTTTTCTCTGAGAAGTTTAGATGCTCTTTTCCATTCCCACTTGCAATTTATCTGGCGTAGTTAAAGGAACTGAGTGTTAGAGATGACTCACAGGTGAACTTGTTTTGTGTAGTTTCTTGCTCTGAAATGATATTTAGTGTTATTGTTTTGTGAGTTAAACTTCTCTGATTTTAGTGACCTGGAAAGAAAACTAAGAGAATTAAATGGAGAATTGCTTAGCACAAAAATTGATTAGGAAAAGTACGTTGAAAATCTTGCAGTAGGAAGGTAGAGATATTTCATTGGAATTATTTACCAATCTGTAAATAGGGTGTCTTTAGTTATCTTAAAGGATGTATAAAAATGTACAAAATGGCAAAAATTTTTACTACTTAATATCATATTTATTTTTGGGGTGTGGGAGGGAGCCCAAAATGAATGTTAATAGAATCTGTAAATAAAGGTTCATTTCTGAAGGCAAACTCTGAATTAATCTTTAGTTATTTAAACTACAGTGGCAACAAACCCTGAAGGGAAGCACATAAAATTCTGTCTTTCATAAATATCTACTATATTAATAATGGTTAGTGAAAATCTCTGGGCTCAGAAAGGTATTTAATGTTTAAGTAAAATGAATGTGACATTTAAACTTAATTTTAGGGGAAATGCTGTTGAAATTGGGGCGATTAAAAGAAGCGAGTGAAGTATTCAAAAACTTGATTGATCGGAATGCAGAAAATTGGTGTTATTATGAAGGCTTGGAAAAAGCTCTGCAACTTAGTATGTAATGATTTTTCTCCTACCTTCTCTTAACTAGTGTTTGAAGTATAGTAAAAAGTAGTAAAATATAAAGTTATAGTCATATTTGAGGATGTATATTTTTAATATTAGCATTTATTTTTCCATTTAGGAAAGTTGCAGGTTAAACATGGGAGTGAAATGAATTCAGATATTTAAAATATCTCAGTGATAAACACTTACAGATAATTTTAGGTTTATTCATCCCGATTGTTACCAATTTCGATGACTAGACTGGTGGGGAAGAAAATGGGCATTCCCTTTCTGGGAAGTGTCATAATTATTAAATATTTTTAAACAATCAGAGGACTGTTACTCTCAATCTCTTAAGCATAAGAATTGGGCCAAAGCAAGGGTGTTGAGAGTAGGTTGTATACCGTATCAGCATAAAAACTATCCTTTTACTTTCAAACTAGGCTAATTTGTACCGAATATGAATACATATTCTGAAATTTGATAACCTTGACTTCTTTTAGAATCTAGAATATTATTCTAAACTTTCCCTAATATTTTCATAAGTAAGTATTTTTAGGAGCAGTTAGTATTGCCAAAGTTATATTTACTCATGGGTAAAGTAAGTATATGGCTGAAATAATTATGAGACTAGTATGAAATAATTATGAAACTCAAAGGTATTGAAATAGCAAAATTTTTAAATTTAAAAAATACGGTAAATAGGTACCTACCCATATTCACAGTAGGAAGAATCTCGAGAAAAAACTTATTTTTTGTTATCCTAATTACCTGTATGCTTGAATCCAAGTTTTGTGTTTGTATTTAAAATGTAGTATCACAAATTATTTAAAAATTTCCTCACATAATTGTTTTTGAGAAAATAATGAAAATTAAAATATTGGTTAGATTAGTAATCTCTTTTTTTAAAAAAAAAGGGACAAAGTCATGTGTTGGAAGGTTGGAAGTGTGAGATAACTGATTTTTCTTTAAACTACCAGTTACTGACATATATTAATAACTGTTTTAGTAAAATGAATGTATTGTGTTCCGTTTGTCAGGATCCATGCTCACTATAAAATACGTTGATTATGAAACTAATTCCATTATTGTTCTTGGTTCCTTAGAACCTTTTCTCCCCCATGGTAAGTTTTAGAGCTCCAACATGTGACTTCACAAAGGACATTGAAGTGGGTTGGTCTTGAGACTTGTTTTATCTGAGCTAGTGGGAAATTTGTTTTTGTACTCATAGCTTGTTTCATTTCCCAAGATTAGGCATAAATATGAGAACTGCTTTTTAAAATTTTGCGATAACCTTCTTGTAAATTTTAGTATAAGGATCTTTAATATTTCATGAAGTTCCCAGATCATTAACAGAGTGTGAGAATAATTTTTCTCATATTCCACTTTCAAAAACTCAACCACTTTGGAGCTCCGAAACATATTATTGGAGGAAGGAAGGAGTCTAAATAAAACCAGACGACTTTTTTAAAGTTCTGTGTTCATAATTTTGATACCGAACACTACATTTACTGTGGAGATACCTTGACCGCTGGCACCAAGGGTTATTCTTAACAATAATTACGTATGTGTGGTCTGAATTAAAATCCACCTAGAATCTTATAGTTTAAAAATGAGTGTTTGCTTTTTCTTGAAATTTGCTGTAAATATCTTATTGCTCATATTAAATAGTCTTTCTGTAGATTATGCAGGATATTATTTTAGAATAATAAACTAGACCTAGAACCTATTTTCAGATTGTTACTTTAGTTTACTTACAGATCTTGTATTTAGTACTATAAAATTAGGTTGGTCTTGAGAGGGAAGATACAACTTTCTGTTAGAAATACATTTTATATCATAATACTTGGGTGAAGTAATTGCCACTTTAAAAAGTCTGTACTAATGGGGTCTTTTTCTTGGGTACCTGGATGGGGACATGAACTGATGGGATTCTTTATTATACAGTTTCATTGAAGATTTTAAGTGTCAAAGCGACCTTAGAAACTTAATTCTTATCTTTTAAGATATTGCAGTCATGATCCTAAAACTTGCTTCTTTAAGCTTATCTCTAGGTGCTATAGACTTCTGTTGGATTTATATGGGTTATATTAGGTTAGAGGATTTATGTAAGATATGTTCTAAAGGAACATTTTATTTTCCGTGGATTGTGCACACAGGAATGTAAGAGGAGTATGTTGCTTCTGTGAGTGTTGTGTATATATGATTTGAGTTGGATATAGAATCTGTTGTGACAGGTTTTGAATTTCCCTGACTTTGAATATAAAATGATAATTTACTGATTATCTTAGTTCACTGCCACAGAGTTTTTAATGTGATTTCTACAAAAATTTAGAGAAGTTTTAATATTGATAATGAGATTTTTAATTTATAACATACTTTTTAAAATTTATTAGTTTTTAGCCCAGATAAAAGTTTAAAGTTTTTTATCATAGATAAAAGTTTTGATGCTTTGAATCTCACACATATTTACTGATAATAGGCACTTTAGAAGAGAGACTTCAAATTTATGAAGACATTAGTAAGCAGCACCCCAGAGCAATTTCACCTAGAAGATTACCTTTGAATCTTGTCCCAGGTAATAATAGGATATCTTTTGTAACACAATTACTTGTTCAAATTACTCAATACCAATCACATTTTAAAAACTTGTTTCTGGAAGAGAGTACACCAGTCTTAGGGGTGGGAGTCATCAGTTATTAATTTGTTATACATATGTTGTTAAGAGTATTTATGTTGGTTTAGCTTTATGTTGATTTTAAGTGTCAGAAGTTATCTATATAAAATGGTTTTTCTTACGTGACTTTAAAAACTAAACACCATGTTTAGAAGGTAAATTAAATTCCATAGAACTGATGAAAAATTATATATGAGGTATTTTGATTTAAGTGGTAAAGGTTTTGAAGTTCTAGATTTTCTTTTTTAGGACATAAATTCAGAGAGAGAGTTGTGAATTCTTTGTTTCTGCTACAGTGTTTAAGAATGTCATCAATCCTGTGCAACGCCCTCTCCTCAGAGTTGACCACATTCCTGAATTTAGCTTTTTATCATTTTTGTAGAGCCATGTATTTTGTATCCCTAGAAATAAAAACAAAAAACCCTATTTTGTACTTTATGAAATTTGGAGCACTGTGGTATATACTCTTAAGTTTTTATTGAACAATAGTGTATTCATGACCTTGATCTAAATTGTAGTGTATAGCTGAATTCATTTGCTATTGAGCTTATAAGAGGTAAAGAGTATATTAGCTCTTGAGATAGTTAATGACTTCATTGATGATTTTATGTGCCTTTTTCTTTTTTTGCTCCAGCTTCCTTTTAAAATTGTTGCTATCACAGCATAAATAACAATTGCATTATTTACAGTTTAACACAATAAAACATACAGATCTCATTCAACACATCTGTATTCCAGAAAAAAAAATTTTTTTGAAATATTTCCATCTAGAAGTTGTTTTAGATTATCTCCATCATTTTTTTGACCCCTTTTTTTTTCCAGTTTATTTTTAAATTTTAATTGGAGGCTAGTTACTTTACAGTGTTGTGGTGATTTTTGCCATACATTGACATGAGTCAGCCATGGGTACACATGTGTCCCCCCATCTTGAACCCACCTCCCTTCCCAGGCCATCCCTCTGGGTTGTCCCAGAGCACCAGCTTTGAGTGCCCTGCTTTATGCATTGAATGTGCCCTGGCCATCTGTTTGACATGTGGTAATATACATGTTTCAGTGCTGTTCTCACAGATCATCCCACCCTCGCCTTTTCCCACATAGTCCAAAAGTCTGTTCTTTACATCTGTGTCTATTTTGCTGTCTTGCATATAGTGACCTGTTATGTTTTTAAAAAAAAACCAAAACTAACCATCACAAATTTAATGTTCTTTGGTAATGCAGGCTGTATATATCTGATTTGTTTACACAATTCTTCAAAAGTGCCAATAAAATAGAAATCCATCCAATTCTCCTTGCCTGCTTTAAAAACACGTAAATCTAAGTTTTAAGTACAAGGAGAGGGTTCGTTTTTTACCTCTGTGTATAGAGCTGAGTACATATCATATAATAGATACTTATACGACTGGTTGACTAATACTTGGTTACCAATTTTAATAGAAATACCGACACTGTGCAGGATTTGAAGACCTGAGAGTTTTAGAAGGTATCATGTGCCTTTTTCTGAAAGTCATCTTTTTTTTTTTTTAGTTGCACGTACTTTAGATAATGAATTATTTATTGAGACTTTTGGTATGTCTTTTGATACAAGTCAGACCTTAGAAAGCTAATGTGACTTAAAAATCTCTATCCTAGGCATGGGTGAGGAGGGAAAGTGTTTTCTTTTTTGTGTGTGATATTTTTTTTTCTTTTTTAAAAATTTTATTTTAACTTTTTTACATTAGGGAATGTATTTTCTTATGCCTTTTCTCATTTACAGTGGAAATGTTTGTTTAAATAATTGTGTTTTCCTTTTATCAAAAGGTTAATGGAAATTAAGAGCTTTTTAGTAGACTGACTTTAAAAATATATGCAATACCTCTTAGAAATGTATTGGATTAGACAGTAGATACAAGTTTATTTAAAAATAAATAAATAGTGCCTCTCAGTTACATAAATGGTGAATAGTATTTCTCTGATTTTCTGTTTTGTTTTGTCTTTGTGAACTAGGCAAATTTCCTAATGTTTTCAAGGGAACATTAAGTCCAAGTGGACATTAATAGGCTTGGTGGGGAGGGTGCTGATGTACTGAGATATTTTTCAGTCAGGTGAATTTGGGAAACTTGGTTAAATGTAGCAGTCAGGTTTCTGCAGGGTTTCCTGGAAGTTTCAGTAGATACATTGTGAGTTTCCAAGGTGGAATGTACTGAGCTCCAAGGAGCATTTCCCTAGTAAAAGTGTTTTCTGGAAAATGCTTGGACTCACATTTCTGTATCTTCCTTAAAAAAAAAAAAAAAAGAAAGAAAAGCAACTTGTTGATATGTAGCTCACATACCATAAAATTCACTTTTTAAAGTGTGCAGCTCAGTGCTTTAATATGCCCAGGGAGCTGCACACCCATCATTACTCTCTGGTTTCAGGAAATTGTTATCACTCCAAAAAGAAAACTCATACCTGTTAGCAGTCACTCCCAGCTCTCACCCCCGCACCAGGCAGCCGCAGTCTAACTTTCTGTGCCTGTGGACTTGCCTGTTTCGGACATTTTGTGTAATTGGAATCATACCATGGGCAGCCTTGTGTATACAAGGTAGGAAGTAGATTTTTACTGAAAGATAGCCTGGAGCCAGCTTTGACTGTAAAGTGTGATTAGATTAAAGTGGAATGATTCTGGACCCTCTTAGGATGTTCTGTGTTTGAAACGCTAAAGGGGTCTTTTTACAAGCAAGGCCTCAGTTGAGGGGTCTTAAGGGCTTGGGCTTCAGGGTCAGCAACCATCATGTGAGGTTTTAACATAATCATGTGTTTACAAAGCTCTGGGGACCATATGTAAAATTATGCAGCTACTTAATCGAACCTGTGCAACAGGTGAATACTTGATGAAGTTTTTTTGCCTGCTTAGAAATATTTTTATGTGTCATGAGAAAGGTATCTCAGCATCACCAAAGGCAGTAAGACGTTTTCCTAGAAATGTGATGGGACTTGAAGAGGCAAGTTTTGAAAAAGGCTTTCTGGTTTTTAAGTGAAAAGATTTATCACCAACAGATTAGTGAACACAGCCAAAGTCCTGGGGAGATTCTCCAACAGCCTGAAATAGAAAGTGCTATGAAAACAGAGCTTTTCAAAATACCTAGTTTAATTCATTGTGATGTGTTAGTCTTCACTGGCCAAGGAGGGAGAAAGAGGGAAGGAGATAATCCAGAGTGTTAAACAGAGAATGCTAATCACATTTTGCTCCTATTTTATTTTTGTTTCATTGGATTATTTTTGTTTTTTATTGAGATATAATTAATATATGTTTAAGGTGTACAGTGTATTGATATTCATTTATATATTCCAATATTACCACTGTAGTGTTAGCTGATACCTCCGTTAGGTCACATGATTACCGTTTCTGTTTTGTAGTGAGAACATGCACCATTATTTAGAATAAATTTCCAGGTTATCAGATCTGTCTGATCTTGCTTTTGTTCACTATTTTAGTGGTGGTTTTGGGGAATATCAATTTTTATCTGAATCTGCTACATCTAGTGAAGAATTAGCATAGCGTCTCTGAAGATAGAAAACTTGTTTTGTAAACTGCAGTTGTAAATAGGCACATAATGATTGATAGTCCCCCGCCCCCCCAAAGGAAAGCCTATGGGAGTCCTAATAATTAGGAAGAAGGGAAGTTATTTTTGTGAATAAGTTTTTCTTAATATACAAAAATACATTTATGAGATGGGTAAATAGTACTTTTGGGATATGGTGTGTGACTGGGCAGTTGAGTAGCTGTATAGGCTTCTGGTTTAGACACTGCGTTCATATAGTTCCCAATGAAAGGGTCAAAACGGGCTTCAACTGAAAGGCCCTCTGCATGTCTCTGTCTTCTGGCCACCAAGGTTGCTTCCCCAGACAGCCATTATGACTAGTAGATGGTGAACTCGTCCAGAAATAAATTGTGCGTATGCAAGCAAAAGCATGTGTGTGAGGGTTTATGTGCAACTTTCCTTTTTCCTCTCCCTTTTGTACAAAAGGAGCATAGGTTGTTCTGTACCTGGTTTTCCTTTTCACTGAACTCTGTCTGGAGTTCAGTCCTGTATCAGTACAGAAGACCTTTTGCACAGTTGAAATAATTTAATGGGAGAAGAGGCTTTCAGTGTAGTGGGTACTTGAGAACGGAGTACATTGTTTTTTAAATGAGATCTTGCTAGTATGATCTGAGTAGGTTGAGATTGGAAGAGTTTTTAGAGTAACCTCTGACATGAAGATAAAATACCTATTGTCTCAGTGGATGATAGCGCATGTGGGAAACACTTCTGACTTTAGAAATACAACAGCTGAAAAAAAAAAAAAAAAAGAAATACAACAGCTGTTAAATTCAATGCGTGGGATGATAGCATTTATTGAGAGGTTATTGTATGTTTACACTATACTTTTCATCTCGTGTGAGCCTTGAAAGAGTACTTTTGAGGCTGGTGGTGTTATCCTCATCTTTGAGTGGATAATGTCACACAGGAAGTAAGCAACAGGGTCTCTGACCACCTAGCACAATATTGCTGACCTTTGTTTTATATCAGAGCAAGTACTGGAAAGATTTGATTTCTAAAACTAGTTTTTATTTTTGAGGAAAGAATCATGTGTATCCAACCCAAAGTGATATTTTTTGTGGTTTTGGCATACTTTGTATATAATCTTTTGAAAATCCCAGGTTATCAGTTCAGTTCAATTGCTCAGTTGTGTCTGACTCTTTGCGACCCCATGGACTGCAGCACACCAGGCTTCCCTGTCCATCACCAACTCTTGGAGCTTGCTCAAACTCATGTCCATTGAGGCGGTGATGCCATCCAACCATCTCATCCTCTGTTGTCCCTTTCTCCTCCCGTCTTCAATTTTTCCCAGCATCAGGGTCTTTTCCAGGGAGTCAGTTCTTCGCATCAGGTGGCCAAAGTATTAGAGTTTCAGCTTCAGCTTCAATCCTTCCAAGGAATATTCAGGACTGATCTCCTTTAGGATGAACCGGTTGGATCTCCTTGCAGTCCAAGAGACTCTCAAGAGTCTTCTCCAGCACCACAGTTCGAAAGCACCAATTCTTCAGTGTTT
>NW_024070208.1:11660069-11678353 GCF_014754425.2 Oryx dammah
ACAAGTCTTCTCCAGCACCACAGTTCGAAAGCACCAATTCTTCAGTGCTCAGATTTCTTTATAGTCCAGCTCTCACATCCATACATAACTACTGGAAAAACCATAGTTTTTGTTGGCAAAGTAATATCTCTGCTTTTTAATATGCTGTCTAGGTTGGTCATAGCTTTTCTTCCAAGGAGCAAGCGTCATGGCTGCAGTCACCATCTGCAGTGATTTTGGAGCCCAAAAAATAAAGGCTGTCACTGTTTTCCCATCTATTTGCCATCAAGTGATGGGATTGGATGCCATGATATTCATTCTGAATATTGAGTTTTAAGCTAGCTTTTTCACTCTCCTCTTTCACTTTCATCAAGAGGCTCTTTAGTTCTTCTTCACTTTTTGCCATAAGGGTGGTATCATCTGCATATCTGAGGTTATTGATATTTCTCCCGGCAGTCTTGATTCCAGCTTTTGCTTCATCCAGCCCAGCATTTTAAGGTTATCAAGACTGCACAGAGTTATGAAGATTGCACAAAATTTTACTCTGGGTTAAATATATATCATTACTACCTTGAAAATCAAAAATAGTTTCAGAGATAAACTCTTTCCAGCACTTCCTTTGTTACAAAGATTAGAGATCATCTGACGACAGCCTTTATAAGTAACAAATCTTGAACCTGTTTTTATGTTAGATAAATTTTTAATCCAATAAAATTTGAATTTCTCCTAATTTTTATGACATCTGTAATATGTTGAGTATGCACGTTTTGTTCAACAGTGTCAGTCACAGCAGATAAAAACCACTTGGGTTGTTGAGTGTTTTGGTAGAATGTCCCATGATTTCATAAAGAAACATTAGGAAAGTTCATTTCAGTAGTCTTACATTAGCTTAAACCATTCATGACCTATATTTTTTTTCTTTTGCATGGCCAGATCCATGCTCTTACATTGTTAACACTTACTGTCAAAAAGTTAGAGCCTTCATATTTAAAATTAATTTTGTTTTTCAGTTTTTTCTGCTTTTAAAAAGTGATACTGAAACTTTTTGGTAAGGGTTTAGCAATAATGGGCGATGTATTTACTTAGTTACAAATGGGGTATTTAATTCTAATGTTAGCATGCCCCAGGACGCCGATATTTCATGTTTGTTATTTTACTTATTGTCCATCTCGCCCAGTAGAATGTTAATAAGTTCTGTGAGGGCAGAATTAAAAAAAATTTTTTTGTTTTAATCACAACTATATCTTGGATACTTGAAACAGTGCCTGGCACCTAGTAGGTGCTTGATAGATGATTGTGGGACGAATGATGGAGTAAATCACTAGTTGATCTGCAAGACATTTGTAAATATGTTAGCATTTAAGAAGGTATTTTGACTGCCACTTGCATACGGTGCTGATCACAGTAGAACCCTTTTCTAAAGTTTGCAGAGTGCCTTCGGAGATGCCAGATAGTAGGGTTGAGCCTGTGCTGGTCAGTGAGATTAGGAAAGGCAGACGGGATAGTAGGTTACTCTTCCTCAAAGCTGCTTAGTCATTTTGCTTGCCGGTCTTTTGAAGTGTTACTTGAAGATATTTTGAACCTATATCTAGGGGAAATAAACGTGGTGACTGAGATATTTGGTGTTACACTCTTTGGCAGTAACAAATAAGTAATGCTAACTTTTTGGGGTTAAACATAGTAGGGGAATTGTTGTTGCTGAAGAAGTTTTATTTTTATTTATAAAATAACTTTGAGAGCTGTTTCCATCAATTGAAGTTTAACAAAGTACACTTTTATTTCTAGGTGAGAAATTTAGAGAACTAATGGATAAGTTCCTGAGGGTTAACTTCAGTAAAGGCTGCCCGCCCTTGTTTACTACTTTGAAATCTCTGTATTACAATACAGAAAAGGTAAAATTTGGTTTTTATTCAGTTTTGCTGTAGTCTTTTTACTCACTTTATTATTATAGAAAGACATTTTCTCTATTCAAGTAATGGTGTGCACCTTAGCTTAATAATAGATGCACTGAAATTATATGCATGTACTATAAGTAGTGTCAAAGAAAATGTCAGTCTGAAATTACTAAGGGGCTTATAAGAACACTAAAAGGTTATTGTTTTTAATGGGTATACTTTTCTAGTGGAATTTTACTAATAAATTTGACATATTGTCACCAGAGGTCTATATTTAACTATTTCACGATTAGTTATCTATTACTTTATAGTGTGGTTGTGGATTTTTAAATTCGTTATGCTTGCTTTTAAAGTTAGAGCATGGGTAATTGTTAGTGGAACAATAAAATGTAGGCACTATTTTAACTAACAGGCTACATTTTAATAAAAGATAGGTTTAGCTGGTTTTCCCATGAAGAGTCATCCTTCTGCTTTTTAAAATTAGGAAATAGATGTGGTTTTATATTAGTTAATTAGAAAATTAAAAGTTAATAGAAAACAAGTTATACTTCTATTTCCAATTGTTGCTTCTTATTAAGATCTAAAAATCTTGTGTAAACAGTTTTTGAAAAGGAAGAGACTTTTATTAGAAGCGCTAAAATATTTTTAGTTGAACTTCATCACTTTATTTAGCTTTGACCCATAATTATTTGTAAATTAGCATAATTATGAATAATAAGTTATTCAAAAAGGTTAGTGGTAGGTATGCCAATTGACCCTTTCTTCCTTTGGCAGCAGGTTCATAAACTAAAAGGGCCGACTCATAATACCTAGAGGGGAGTGGCTGAGGCTGGCTCGCAGAACTTCTGTACCCTCTTCCTGCCTCTGGGCACCCAGTCTCCTTGTCAGCTGGTCACATCCCCACTTCTAGAAAGATACCTGTAGTGCCTGATCAGTAAGGAAGTGTCATTTGCATTAAAAAAAAAACAAACACCAGAAAACCTTGTAGTTCTTTTAATGTCTGTAGTATACTTTATTTGATTGCCATAGTACTGCTGTCGATTTTTGTCCTGCTATCTTATTTTTTTGAGTGATTGATTTGTATGAAAACATGGAGCAGTGCCTAACAGTGGTTTCTGTAGGTTATTTAAATTAGCATTTGCCGAAGTGCTTCTTTTACTCATTTGGGCAAGGTTGACAAAGAAGAAAGAAGAGGTGAAATGTCGGCAGTGTTAATAATAAAGAGCATGTATGTAACCATCTTAGAGCAAGTACTGAATACATCAGTCCTTTCAGAATCTGTTCCTCTTAAAGCTGTCAGTGAGCTTTCCCTGGCTTTCTCAGTTTTCATAAGAGGCATAGACTTAAAAAATCCCTTCAGTACTGATCCAAAATTACCATCATAAAGGTGTTAAGCATTTGTTGATATTTTATAAATCTTAGAAAGTGCATTTTTAAAGAAGGCATTGAGGATGCGTTGACCTATAATAGGAACCTGTGACATATCTTTAGTGTTAATTTTTAAGCACACAGCAGGAATGTTTACCATATGTTTTTGATGTTTGAATTACAATGCAGAAATTTAAGTTGTCAGAACTTAGTATATTTTTTAAAAAGTGTACAAGTATGGGAAATCCTTCTCAAATCATTTTGACTGCGTATATTTGTGATTACTCAAAAGGGCATTTTTAAAATTTGCATATTTCTAATCAGCAGTGAGTCCTGATTTTTAGCAAGGGCTGCATTTTTTTAATTTAATGAACTTTTTATAAAATTATTTATTTTTGACTGTGCTGAGTCTTCTTGCCGCATGGGCTTTTCTCTCATTGTAGGGGTCAGGGGCCACTCTTCCCTTGCAGTGCTCGTACTCTTCGTTGTTGTGCCTTCTTTTGTTGCGGAGCCCAGGCCCTGGTGCTCGGGCTTGATGGTTGTGGTTCCCAGGCACAGGCTCAATAGCCGTGGCTCTGGGCTTAGTTGCTCCCAGGCATGTGGGATCTTCCCAGATCAGGGATCAAATCTGTGTCCCCTGCATTGGCAGGTGGATTCTTTACCTCTGAGCCACCAGGGAAGCCCCTCCAGGGATGCACTTTTAACTCTTGAAGAATTTCAAAGAGGTTAAGGATGATGAACAATTACAGTTTTAATTTGTAAAATTCCAAGACTAAAAAAAAATCCACGACAGGTACCATGGAAATAAAAGATTAGCCTTTGAAGTTAGCTTAGGATATAATACAGTTGTAGAAAAGTGTTTTAAAAATGTCTCCAGCATTTTAAACTGTGAATGCACAATTTAAGAGCAATTTTCATGTAATTCCTTTCCAAATTTTTTTCCCTGTGAATTTATTTGTGATGTATATATGTAGCTCTAGTAATTTTGACCATAAAAATTTTGTTTTTCCACCTAGCAATTTCACAGGCACTTCATGCCTTATTGTGTAGTCTTTGATATCTTCTTTTTCATAACAGCATAGTCTTTAATCAAAATCATACCTCTAGTTATTGAACTTGGCTGTTTAAAAAAATGTCTTTATACACATAGTTTTTACTTAGGATTTTTCCCCCCCGTAAATTCTCAGAGTAAGTTAATGGGTAAAAGGTATGAATATTCTGTTATTTTTGGTAAACACTGATATATTGATTTCTATAAGGCTGTAAACATCAGTTTGTATTGCCAGTAGCAAAGGTGTGTGAAAGGTTCACTATTTCCTTACCAGCATTAGGCAGAGTTAAATATTTTCTTGTGTTTGCTTTTCTTGGGAGATTTTTTCCTTTTAAATATAAAGAAGCCAAAATGTAACCAGATTTGTTGATCTGTATTTCTATTGTAGAATTTCATCTGTTGCTTTAAAAACAGTTTGGAAAGTCCTCTTCGTCTCGAGCACCACTTCACAAGGTGGGACAGGGGAGGGAATTAGGCCACCAGGGGACATTTTGCGGTGTCTGGAGACTTGGTTGTCACTGTGGTGGCGGTGTGCTGCTTGATACTTCTGCAGTTCAGAGGACAGCCTCTTATAGGAAAGAACTGCATTATCAGCAATTGAGCTAGATAACCCTTTGTTATTAGGGGCTGTCCTGTGTATTATAGGGTATTTAGCAGTGTCCTTGGAGAAGGCGATGGCACCCCACTCCAGTACTCTTGCCTGGAAAAGCCTATGGATGGAGGAACCTGGTGGGCTGCAGCCCATGAGGTCGCTAAGAGTCGGACACGACTGAAGCGACTTAGCAGCTGCAGCAACAGTGTCCTTGGCCTCTGCCTCTCGGATGTCAGTAGCTTACCCCCCTGTTAATAGCTTTATTGAGATACAGTTCTCATACCATAAAATTGACGTATTTGAAGCTTACAGACTCACTGATTTTTAGTATATTCAGAGTGTTCTAACCATCACCATGATAATCTTAGAAACCTCCCGTTCATATTTGCCCACCAGCCGTCTCCCAGTCAGGCAACCACTGGTTTACTTTCTGTTCATGGGTTTGCCTATGCTGAATATTTCATACAAACAGAATCAAACCATAGGTGGTTTTTTCTCTCTATAATGTCTTATACTTGGCATAAATACTTTCATCCATGTGCTAACATGAGCACTTCTCCTCTTATGTCTAAATAATGTCCCATTGTATGGCTGTTGGGCATTTTATGTATCAGTTGATGGACATTTTGGTTGTTTGTATCTTTTGATTAGTACCCATATTGCTGTGAACATTTGTGTAAAGTTTTTTGCATGTACACATTTTCATTTCTCTGGGTGTATATACTCCAGGAGTGGAATTGCTAGGTCAAATGCTAACTCCATATTTAAACTTTTAAAAAACTGTCAGGCTCTTTGCCAGTATGCTGCTACCATTTTACATTCTCATAAGCAGTTTATTAGGATTCTGATTTCTACACATCCTCACCAACAATCCACTTGTTATTGTATGATATTTGATTGTAACCTACATCCTAGTGGGCGTGAAGTGGTATCTCCTTGTGGTTTTGGTTTGCATTTCGCTGATGACTGATGATTTTAAGTATTTTTTCAAGTGCTTGTTGGCCATTTGTATATCTTCCTTGGAGAAATGTCAGTTCAGGTTCTTTGCCCAGTTTTTAATTGGGTTATTTTTTTATTATTATTTTAAGTTTTTAAATATATCCTAGTAACAGGTTGCTTATCTGACATATGATATTTGAAATAATAAATATAAACATTTGAAAATATTTTCTACTCTTCTATGGATTATCTTTTTCCTTTCTTGAAAGTGTCTTGATAAACCCCATTTTCTCTTTTCCCTTGTGTTGCCTGTGCTTTTGTGTTGTATATTAAGAAACCATGTCCAAATTGGGGGTCGTGAAGACATACATGTTTACTCCTGAGTTTGTACCTTTGGTTCTTATGTTAAAGTCTGACTCATTCTGTGTTCATTTTTGTATCTGATGTGAGCTGGGAGTCCAGCCTCATTCTTTTGCTTTGTCTCTCCAGTTTCCTACCACCATTTACTTTTTTTTTTTTTTCCCTTGAAAGGCTAGATAGCCTTGCTGAAAATAAATAGACCATGGATGTGAGGGCTCATTTCTGGGCCCTCTGTTTGTCCACCCTTAGGCTACATCACACTTTCTTGTTTACTGTAGCTTTCGGGTAGTTTTTTAAATTAGGAAGTGTGAATATTCCTTGTTTGTTCTTTTTTTTTAATCTTTTGGCCATTAAAGATTTATTTTCAGTTGAATTTGAGGATCAGTTTTTCAGCTTCTACAAAGAGGCCAGCTGGGATTTTATAGGGATTGCTTTGAATCTGTAGATCACTTTGGGAATTTCCATTATGAGAATTCCCGTTTTCATCTTAACCAGTGTTTCAGTCTATGAACATTGGTAGTCTTTCCATTTATTTAGAGCGTCCTTGCTTACTTTGAACAGTCTTGTAGTTTTCAGTATTCCTCTTACACATCTTTCGTTAAATTCATTCCTAAGTATGTTACTTCTTTATGCTATGCTAGATAGAATTATTTTCTCTTTATAAGTTTCAGGTGCACGTGTTGAAACTTACATAGAGCCAGTTATAATTTGACATCTGTGTACATTGTAATTTGTTCACCACTACAAGCCTGGTTACCATCTGTCACCATACAGTCGAGCCCCTTCACCCATTTCACACTCACCTCCACCTCCCTTTCCCTCACTAGTCTGTTCTCTGTATCTGTCAGTTTTTGCTTTATTTATTTATTTTTTAAGAGTCTGTGTGTGCGTGAAATCGTGACATTCGTCTCTCTCTGACTTATTTCACTTAGCCTAACACTGTCGAGGCCCCTCCATGTTGTGGCAGATGGTAAGATGCCATTCTTGTTTATGGCTGAGGAGAGTAATAGTCCATGTATTACACACATCTTTATCCATTTATCCATTGATGGACATCTAAGGTGTTTCCATATATTGGTTATTGTAAATAATCCTGCAGTGAACACAGGGGTGCTTCTGTCTCTTTGGATTAGTGTTCTTGTATTCTTTGGATTGAGATTCTTTTCTTAATTTAATTTTTCAGGGTTTTTTTTTCCTTGCTAGTAAGTAGATTTTTTTATATTGTTGTTATATTCTGCAGCCTTGATAAATCTGTTTACTAGTTGTTACAGTTGGTGTAATGAATTCCTGTCATGTGCAAATAGAAAGTTTTATTTCTTTGTTTACAATTAGTATCCCTTTTTGGACTACTTGTCCTGTCTAGAACCCCCAATATATGTTGAATAGAAATGATAAGAATTGACGATTTTGTCTTGTTCTTGGTCTCAACGGGAATGAGTCTAGTTTTTCTCCATTAAATATTGTTTAAACTATGGATATGTTTGTATATGCCATTTATGATGTTGAGGAAGTTCCTTCCTACTTTGGGTTTGTTGAACATTTTTGTTTGAAAGGGTGTTGAGTTTTATCAAATTCTTTCTCTCTGTTTATTGAGATGATCATGTGTTTATTTTTTATTCTATTGATAATTATGTCATACAGTAATTGATTTTCAGGTGTTAAATAACTTGGCATTAGTGGGATAAAACCCACTTGGTCATGATGTGTAATTCTTTTTATGTGTTGCTAGGTTCAATTTAAAAGTGAAAGTTGCTCAGTCGTGTCCAACTCTTTGTGACTGTATGGAATCTGTGGAATTCTCCAGGCTGGAATACTGGAGTGGGTAGCCTTTCCCTTCTCCAGGGGATCTTCCCAACCCAGGTATCGAACTCTGGTCTCCCGCATTGCAGGTGGATTCTTTACTAGCTGAGCCACAAGGGGAGCTCAGGAATACTGGAGTGGGTAGCCTATCCCTTCTCCAGCGGATTGTTCAGACCCAGGAATCAAACCGGGGTCTCCTGCATTTGGGATTCCCTGGTGGCTCAGATGGTAAAGAGTCTGCCCGCAATGCAGGAGACCCGAGTTCGATTTCCTGGGTCAGGAAGATCCCTGGAGAAGGAAATGGCAACCCACTCCAGCACTCTTGCCTAGAAAATCCCATGGACGGAGGAGTCTGGGGGGCTACAGTCCATGGGGTTACAAAGAGTTGGAGATGACTGAGTGACTTGACTTCTGGTTCAATTTGCTAGAGTTTTATAGAGGATTTTTGTGTCAGAATTTCTAACAAACACTGTGTAGTTTTCTTGTAATGTCTTTGTATGGCTTTGATATATCAGGGTAATAATGACTTTATAGTAACTTGGGAAATTTTCTCTCCTTCTTTCTTTCTTTGAGAAATTTGTGAAGATTGGTATTGGTGTTAAATATTGGGTAAAATTTACCAGTGAAGCTGTCTGGGGCTACACTTTTCTTTGTGGGTTGTTTTTGATTACTTGTTTCAACTGTTTGTTTATTATTGATTCATTTCTATTTCTTCTTATTTGGCTTCTGAGATTAGTTTTTCTAGAAGTTTGTCCATTTAAATGATCCAATATTGGCATATAATTGTTCATCCTATTTCTTTATAATCATTTTACTTCTGTGAAGTCAGTAATAAGTAGTGTCTTTTCTTTGATTTCTAGTTTTAATAACTTGAATCCTGTTTTCTTGGTCAGTGTAACTAAAGGCTGGCCAGTTTTGTCAGTCTTTTCTGAAGGCCAAGTTTTCAATTTTGCTGACACACACCCCCTTTCCCCCGCCCCCCCCCACCGTTTTCTATTTCACTAGTCTTCAAATCTGATCTTTATTTCCTTACTTCTGCTGGTTTTACATTTAATTTGCTCATCTTTTTGCAATTGCTTTTTAAAAAATTAACTTATTTTTAGTTGAAGGATAAATTCAAGGTTACAGCATATACTTTAAAAATATTTGGGGGGGGCGTTTAAAAGAAACCAAAATGACCCTGGTAAGAGGTGGAAATTAATTCCGGACTTCCATTTTCACCTGTAGTGGAAAGTACTTGGCAGTTTCCTTCTGTAGCTGTTCACTGTGTCAGACTCTTGAGTGAACACAGTGAGTCATCACGGTTTGCGTGGGTTGTTACAGGTACATTTGATTCCATTGAAGCTGGACATCGGTGCATAGGTGCGCTGAACACGAGTGAACATGGAATCTGAGTGCTTGGTGAGATAGACTGGTGAAGCATAGCTGTCTCAACAGAAAATGTCTGGCTGTCCATACACAGGAAGGGAAGGTAGGCTGCTTCCAAGACAGCCTTTCTTTCTTGTGTTAAATCTGCCCATAACTGTGAAAATATGTCAAGATCCTCATTCAGTTGAAGGACCTGTTGAGGTATTTGTGACCTTTAGAAACCGATGACAGTAGGCCCAAAGAGTAACAGAACACTTGGCCTGTTCAGTGAAGAAAGAGAATCGTCATGAACATTGTTGACATATGTCTATGGAAAGTACTGAATTGTTTGGCTCTGGTTACTGGGAAACACCTATAATTTGTTGCTGGAGGTGGGGGTAAATTAGATGTTCATCCTGGAATATATTGTCTCTAAGGTATCTTTGTTTCTTTTGAATTAACTCAGGTGGGTGTAAAATTGAATTTTGTATCTATTTACTAGCTAACTTTAATTGTGAAGGTAAGTTAGGGGAGAAAATGAAGCTGAGCAGCATTATAAAAATAATTAGTTCTGTCATCATTATAAAAATGATAACAGTTAATGGTCAAGCAGAATGATTCTAAAAAATGCTTCATTTCCTATATACTTCTAGAAAATTTGGTATTTCAGAAAACTATCTATGGGAGTAATTACCAAGGAAAGCAACAGTTTGATTTGTATTTAAGGACAGTATAAGGGATTCTTTCTTAGATGCTCCAAATAATTGAAGAACTACATTAAGAATATTTCTTAGATTCTGCAGACTGAGGAGGAAGAAGAGAAGAAAAACAGAAAGAGGGGAGTTGCTCTGGCATAGGGGGTGACTCTGTAAAGGCTCATGGCCAGGAGGAGGTCCCTGAGCTTGAGCCTGCTCTCAGCCTGAGACAGCAGACAGCCCCTATTCCTGGGTCTCTACTGGAGAAGAGGCTGGTGTCAGAATAAAACACTGTCCTATTTGCTGTCCTCTTATCCTGCTTCCCCACACCAGGCTCTTCCTAGCTCTGTCTACTCCGCTTATAAAAGCCCTTTTGTCTAACTCTGCAGATCTTTGGGTCACTGGTTCTTTCTGTGGCAACAGCCAGCTCACAACACTAAAATAGCCCTTTCCCCCTGTTGCATTTATTGTTGCAAATACAGTCTCTCTGAAAAAAGGAAAAAAAAAAAAAGAATATTTCTTAGAATCCTGGATTTCTCACTAAAGGAAAAAAAATTCTGTCGTTAAAAATTCCAAAAGGCATTATTTGCAGTGGTAACAGTGTCAGAGTTAGTATTTTTCAGATATGCTGATCAAGCGTTAATTGTAATGACATTCATGAATTCATTTCTTGCTTAAAAACAGTTAAATTTTGGGAGAGGAAAATAAAAGCAAGTACTTTTCCTACCTAGGAAAGTGTCTTAGTATAGCGTCATATCAACTTATTTATTAATCCCTTTCACAATTTTTGCCGAATCTATGTAACAACTACAGTGTTATTTATTATTTTTCCCCAGATTTGATTATTTTTTGTCTTTCATAAAAGCTAGATTTGGCTTAATACAATTTTTATATTCATAAAGTAAAAATCTAATATTAAAATCTACTTTAAAAGTTTCAGTTGGTGAATTAGCTGCGTGGTCATCCTTTGGGAAATATTGGTATAGGGAAAAGAGCATTGCTATGGAATCAAGCCTGATTTGGAATCCTGACTGCATCACATATTTGCGTGAGCAGCTACCGGAATCTGTTTCTGGATTATAAACTTGGAGCAATTAATACTGAAAGAGTTGATGTGTGTTTTAATTAAATGATAAGGTTTGTAAAGTTCCTGGTTCAGAGAAGATTTCAGCTCTCTCACCATCCTCATCCCCTCACAGGTCATCTCTGCAAGAAGTTAGTTTCATTTTAGTGTCATAGTTCTTGGACAGTTTAGCTAGCTGCTTGGGGACCAAAATTGTCCCTTATGTTAGTTGTATATTTATTAGAAATTAATCCAGTTTTGGTCCTTGTTGATAAACTGTTGTGCTTGGTTTTCTCATTCGGATTAAAAAAATTTGAAAAGACAGTTTCAGTGGCTTTCATGTTTTACAGTAACATTTTAAACTCGATCTGTATTTATATTGTGAAAAATTGTGTGTCATATATGTTTCGTAGGACTTTGCTTTAAGGTTAATAAAGAATTCTTTTAACTCATATATAAGAAAAGCTGGTTAAGGGCAATCAATAATTTAGGGAAATTATCTACAATAGTCACATTTGTCCATGTTAGATTTGGTTAGCAAAAGCAAAGCTTTTTCAATTCTGGTCAAATATAACTGTTAGAAGAAAGTATTTAAATCAGGAGAAGGTGGTTGAACTTTGAAATATTTTCAGTTCATAGAAATTTTGTATGATTTTAAACTATTTTAAGGCTTGAAGTTTTATTGTGATGTTAGATACCTAATGTGAGTAGATTGGACCTCTTGATTTTAAATTCCAGTGGAAATACTATTTTCAAGACTAGCCATTACTTATTAGGTTTTAGAAGAAAGAAGTTGAATATACAGTTATATTGTACAATAGACTATAGTTATATGGTATACAATTATATAATGGAATATATAATTTTACAGTATAATTGCAGTGTAAATGGTAAGTAAATTTGAAGTTAAATGGATCCTTTATACCTCAGTAAAACTCCTTAGACTAACTTTCATAGATAAATTCGGAAACTTGAATTTTTTAGTTAATTACTTAGTGAGTGACTATAATACACATTTTTTAGATTCAATACATATGCCAGGTAAACCAGGAAGGACAGCGATCTTTGTAGTTTTTAATTTAGAACATTTCATATGAACTTTCCATTACCTTGATTTCTTCCCTCAATTAAGTCTTGTTTTTGAGTTCTGAAGCTAGAGATTCTGTTTTGTTCAGTAGTATTTGCACTCCTTTATTAAGAGTGTAGTAGTATTCTGTGTGACTTCAGTATTTTGTTGTACTTTTTAAAATTATTAAAACTAGTTTTTAAAATGTATTCCACCCTAGAGATGCAAAAAGGTACACCCTTACTTAAAAATCTACTCTAGCTGCAGTTTTAGTAACTGCCAGTAGGTGGTAGTGTAAGTTCATGAAAAACTTTTTGCTTCCATAAGTTGAGTGCTGAATTTCCGTAAGTTGAACCTGAAGGGTTTTTTTTAAGTTACACATACTCTGAATGAAATTAGTCTTGGTGGCTTAAAAATCCCTATTGCTTTTTATTTTGCTTTATAGTAATAGTCTTATTACAGCATTTTAAAAAAAATCAGTTCTGAATTATTTATAGAGGGTTTGCTGAAAATGTTGCTGGACTCAGTTTCTGATTCTATAAATGTGGGGTTTGCTCAGAAATTTGTGTGCCTACAGATTACCAAGTCATGCTAATGTTAACATGATATTAATGGTCAGAGGATTGAGCTTTTAGAACCACTGTTGTTGTCTTATGTGGCAAAATACACTTAACATAAGGTTTACCATGTTGACCATTTTTAAGTGTATGATTTAACGGTATTAAATACATTCACCTTTTTTTTGTAACCATGACCACCATCCGTCCCCATAACTCTTTATCTTCTGGCAGTATTAATAAAACTCTGTACCTATTAAACAGTAGCTCTATTTTTCACTTCCTCTAGCCCCTAGCAACAACTATTAAACTTTACAGCTTTGTGGTTTTGACTACTCTAAGTAACTCATATAAGTGGAATCAGATGGTATTTGTCTCTTTGTGACTAGATTATTTCCTTTTGCATAATGTCCTCAAGGTTCATCCATGTTGTAACACACGGCAGAATTCTTTCCATGGCTGAATTATACCTGTCGTATGTCTCTCTCACATTTGGGTTGCTTCCACATTTTGACAGTTGTGAGCAATGCTGTGTACATGGGTGTACAAATATTTCTTGGAGATCTGCTTTCAGTTTTTTTGGATCTATAGCAGAGTGAGTGAAGTCACTCAGTCGTGACCGACTCTTTGCGACCCTATGGACTGTAGCCTACCAGGCTCCTCTGTCCATGGGATTTTCCAGGCAATAGTACTGGAGTGGGGTGCCATTTCCTTCTCCAGGGGATCTTCCCAACCCAGGGATCGAACCCGGGTCTCCCGCATTGTAGACAGACGCTTTACCATCTGAGCCACCAGGGAAGTCCATAGCAGAAGTAGTCCTATTTTTAATTTTTTATTTGGTAGTCTTATTTTTAATTTTTTGAGGCACTGCCATACCGCTTTCCACAGCAGCTGTACCATTTTCCACCAGTAGTGCACAAAGTTTCCTTTTTTTTTTTTTTAACATCCTTGTCTACAGTTGTTGTTTTCTGTTTTTTGTTTGTTTTTAGATAGCCATCCTCCTGGTGTGAAGTGGCATCTCTTCATAGTTTTGACTTGTATTTCCTTAATGACTGGTAATGTTGCACATCTTTTCATGTGCTTACTGGCTGTTTGTATATCTTTGGACAAATGTTTGTTAAGTATTTTATCAAACATTGAATGGGGTTTTTGTTGTTGAATTTTAGTTCTCTTTGTATTTTGGATACTAACCTCTTGTTAGATACATGATTTGCAAATATTTTCTCCCTCTCAGGGGGTGGCCATTCTGTGGATGGCATCTGGTTGGACACATTTTTCACTTTTCATGAAGTCCAGTTTGTCAATTTTTTCTTGTGCCTTTGGTGTTATATCCAAGAAATCATTGTCAAACCTGATACTCTGGAGCTTTTGTCCTATGTTTTCCTCTAAGAGTTTCATTGTTTTAGGTCTTCGGCCCTTTGGGTTAATTTTTGTATATGGAATTAGGTTAAGGTCACCTTCTTTCTTTTGCATGTGCACATCTAGTTTTCCCAATCCATTTGTTGAAAAGACTTTTATTTCTCCATTGATTGGTCTTGACACTCTTGTAAAAAATCACCAATGTGAGCGTTGTTTCTGGACTCTAGATTCTATTCCATTAGTCCCTATGTCCATCTTTATGCTAATACCACACTGTATTTTTTTTTTTAATTACTGTAACTTTGTAGTATGTTTTGAAATCAGAAGTGAGTCGTCTTGGTTTTGTTCTTTTTAAAGATTGTTTTGGCTATTTGGATTCTTTGAGAGTCCCAATGTTAATTTTAGAACAGGCTTGTCTATTTCTGGAAAAAAAACACTGGGATTTTGATGGAGATAGCATTGAGTTTATAGGTCTCTTTGGGTAGTATTGATATTTTAATAATATTAAAATTTCCAGTTGATGAATATGGGATGTGTTTCCATTTATTTATGTCATCTTGAATTTTTTTCAGCAGTGTTTTATAGTTTTCATTAGCCTTTCACTTCCTTGGTTAAGTTTATTTCTAAGCATTTTATTCTTTTTGATGCTATTGTGAATGAAGTTGATTTAGTAATTTCCTTTTCAGATTTTTTATGTGTAAAAGTGCAGCTGATTTTTGTGTATTGACTTTCTGTGTCTTGCTGGTTTTTTGTGAAACATCTGCAGAGAAAATTTTACTTCTTCTTTGTTTACAATTTGTATGCCTTTTATTTCTCTTCCTTGCCTTCCAGCAGTAGGACTTGCAGAACTGTGTTGAGTAGATGTGATGAAAGCAGGCATCCTTGCCTTGTTGTTAATCTTAGTAGTGGAAATACTTTCAGTCTCTTCCCCACTGAGTCTGATGTTCATTGTGGGTTTTTCATATTTGTCATCAATTATATTGAGATAATTTCCTTCTATTCATGGTTCGATAAGTGTTTTTATAATGAGAGAGTGGTGAAATTCATCACATACTTTCTGTGCAGCAAGTAAGATAATTACGTGGGATTTTTTCCTTCATTTTGTTGATATGGCATGTTATACTGATCAGTTTTTAAGGTAAACCGTCCTTGCATTCCAGGAATAAACTCCTCCTGGTCCTGATGTGTGACCCTTTTGGCGTGCTGCTGAGGCCTATATGCTAGTATTTTGCTGAGGATTTGCATCCGTATTCATCATGAGTATTGGTCAGTAGCTTTCTTGTGGTGGTTTTTTCTGATTTTGGTATGAGAGTGATGCTGGCCTCGTGGAATGATTTTGGAAGTGTTCCCTTCACTTCAGTGTTTTGGGAACATTTGGTGTTAGTTTTTAAACTGTTCAGTGGATTTTACCACTGAAGCCATAGGGTCTGGGGCTGTTCTTTGTGGGTAGGTTTTGATTTCTTGTATAATCTCCTTACTAGATATAGGTCTATTCAGATGTTAATAAACATTCTTTTAAAATGACCTTTGTTTTAAATATCTTACTAAAGTAATACAGCATTATTGTTACTTTTTTTTATAAGACTGTATTCATATTCCACTTGGTCATATTTTCAGTAATGGGTGTAAGTTCTTTCCTTCTTTTTTTTTTGTTTATGTTACATATTTCCCCCCACTGTTAATATGTTGTCCCATGTATTCCTTATTGCCCTTCTATCTGAGAGAATTACACCATATAGTGCAGTATTCTTACCAGAAAGATATATAGGCCTGAGAAGTGTTTTAATTTGATCTTTTGTTTTTTGACTGCTGTCAGTGGGATGGTATTAAAACAATACTATATTGGTCACATACTGTTACAAATTTTAGTTTTTCTTCACTTCTGACCTTTGTTTTTCTGAAGTTCATAAGTAAGATGGCTATATTTTCTGATGCATTCTGAACAGGTAACATCACAACCTGTCCCCAGAAGCTGCTTTTTTCCTGCCCCTCTAATTTATGTCGGTTTTGTTTTGTGCTTTCTGGGCATAGCATGTTTGCAGTGTAGCTCATGATATTTTAGTCCTACCCAGGTATAGCATTGGAATGACAATTTATTAAAATGATCACTGAAAACACAGAGTTTAGACATTTAATTACGAGTTTCCTTAACTTCTTCCATCAACTCACTGTGTAGTTTAGACTTTTTTTGTATTGGCATTTTAGAAAATCTGAGAATATAAGGGCTTACAGCTTCACCCTGTGACAGTGGGAAGCAAAAGCGATAAACTGTTAATAAATTATACAGGTGTGTTCATTTTGTCCATTGGTTTCATAATTTGAAACTATTGAGATGAGAAATTAATGAGATTCTGTTTTCCTGTTAATAAAGAGAGCAGTACATTTTCTGTGTTTTTCTCATTTTCCTTCCAACATGGAGGGTGGGAGTGGGGAAAGCAGGCATCTCAATTTATAGTTAATTTATTGTTCTGAAATAAACTGTATATTGTTTCCAAATCTAATTTAATCCATAATAAATAAAATACTTTAATAAAAGATTTTTTTAAAACTATGTTTCTTTAACAGGTTTCCATAATCCAGGAGCTTGTTACTAATTATGAAACCTCTCTTAAAACGTGTGACTTTTTTAGCCCTTATGGTAAGTTTAAATTAGATTGAGTTGAAATTTGATTATTCATTTCAGTCCATTTTTAATCACTTACAGTAAAGTTATGTTCATTATGTGCTACATGATAGCTGTTCACTAGTTTTTAAATTAGTGAATGAAATGAGAAGAGCACTCGCAACCTAAAGTAATTAAAAATTTCCATAATCTTGTGAAGTGGGAGCTAACCTCATTTTAATATGAGTAAACAGAATCCAGTGGTTGAGTAGCTTGACCAAGATCCAGTAGTTAATGTTTAGATGTATTTTTCCTGAATTCCTAGTTTTTTTGTTCTTTCTACTTTTGTGTTCGTGTGCTCAGTTGTGTCCGACTCTTTGCAACCCCACGGACTGTAGCCTGCCAAGCTTCTCTGTCCATGAGATTCTGCAGACAAAAGTACTGGAGTGGGTTGCCATGCCCTCCTCCAGGGGATCTTCTGACCCAGGGATCGAACCCGCGTCTCCTGCATTGCAGGTGGATTCTTTACTGCTGAGCCATGGGGGAGCCCTAGTGTGTCTTCCACAAAATTAACTCTCATACCACACATCTTAACACCTGGTCCACATGCAAATTTTCCTGATTATTTAAAAAAATGTGTAATTGGTTTCTTTGAATCTGGATCCAGCTTAGGTCCACAGTTTACATTTGTTTGTTATATTTCTGATACTCTTTTAATCTTGGGTGGTACTATCCTGCCCTTCCTTTCTCCCCTCTTTTTAAAGGCTGTTTGTTGAAAGGTCATTTGTCTCATGGAACGCACCATGCTTTGAATTTTGCCAACTGTTTTCTCATGGTAGCGTTTAATACATCTTGCTGTCATCCATATTTCTTACAAACTTCAAGTTAGATTTATAGGCTTTTTTTTTTTTTTTTCCTTTCTTGCATGTTGTACTGTACAGCATACAAGATCTTAGTTCCCCGACCAGGGACTGAACCCTTGCCGCTGCAGTGGCAGCACAGAGTCCAGAGCCCTGTTCCTCTGGGGAAGTCCCCTAGGTTTATAAGCTTGATTAGACTCAGGTTCCATGTGAGTACTTCATAGGTGACACTTTGAACTTCCTGTTATAGCACATCTGAAGGCCGAAGACATTCTGGTTGTCTTTTTGTGAAACACAGATTCATCAGAATTTAGATGTTTGTCAGCCTAATCTGGCCATGCAGTGATTCTTATTGGTCACTTACCTGATGATTTTTGCAGCCACTGCAAAAATTGCCTTGATCCCTTATTTCATTCTGATCATCATTCCTTCTGCATTTATTAATATTAGCTGGAGTTCTTGTAAAGAACTTTTCCTCCTCATATATTTAACCCTCCCTAAAATACAGTGTATATGAGAGGAGCAAGATAATGCTTGGCTTCTTTGCTTATGTTTATTATTTGTGTCTTAATTTATGTTAATTTGTGTGTTTGGGTTGTCGTTTGATTTGGTCAGCTAGTCTAGGAGACCTTCTTGTCTTCTGAGGTGACATGAGTAGATTCTCCTTTCTGCTCTTCCTTCCTCATTCTGTACCTGTGTGTCTTCCCTCCTGATACCCATTTTGAGAGCTAGGTGTTTCTTGTTCATTCTT
>NW_024070208.1:11678363-11788639 GCF_014754425.2 Oryx dammah
ATGGTTGTTTGTGACAATCTTGTCAAGAGTGTACCCTCCTGATACCCTTCAACTTGGGGTTTCCCCGGTCTGTGTCGAGGCCTGGACGATCCACGAAAGCCCTGGCAGTTCTTGCCTCTGTGGAAGTTTTACCGTGGTGGTTAGGGACATGTTTTCTCCAGGCTGTTTTCCTTGGCTTTTCCTGGACCTGCTGCCTTAATACTCTCTGCCTGAGAATTCGTAGTTAGGTTGACCTGCCTCCTCTCCCAGACTGTTTGCTTGGCATGAGGTGTGGCTAGAAGGTTGTGAAAGCAGCATCGTTGGCTCTGCTCGGCTGCTGCTCCCTGAACTTTGTGACTTGAGGTTGTATCTCTTTCTGTTGAAATTGGTCATTTTTACTGGATTTTTATTCTAATAGTTATTGATTTCATTATGCATTGGGAGAAAGAAAGAGAGTTGCTTCATTTTGCCTCATTCCTTATAATAATTTTGTGTTTGTTTGATTGCAGAGAATGGGGAGAAGGAACCCCCAACGACACTACTCTGGGTTCAGCACTTCCTGGCACAGCACTTTGATAAGCTTGGGCAGTATTCTTTGGCTTTGGATTATATTAATGCTGCAATTGCTAGCACCCCAACTCTAATAGAATTATTCTATATGAAAGCAAAAATTTACAAGGTAAAATCTTGGTCATGTTTTTTGAATAGTGGAAGAATTTGGCCATTTTAAGGACCCATGGAGTTCTTTCTGTGTGGAGATAACTTTTAAGGCACCCTGATTATTTATTCCCCATATTCTAATAATCCTAAGGAGTTTTATGTTGCATAGTCAGTGTTAATCATTTCATTCAGCTCTTAGTAAATATGAATTTTAATGTATCTAAAAAATTCTAGATAGATTTGACAGAAATGTAACATTTCTAATTTGTCTTTAAGAACTTTTTCTGTTGTATCGTACCCATATTCTCTTAATCATAACAGTGATGTCTTTAATACTTTCATCTCTTAAAGCATATGGGTAATCTCAGAGAAGCTGTCAAGTGGATGGATGAAGCTCAGTCTTTGGATACGGCTGATAGATTCATCAATTCCAAATGCGCAAAGTATATGCTTCGGGCAAATATGATAAAGGAAGCAGAGGAAATGTGCTCCAAGTTCACAAGGGTAAGAAGTAGCATGTCATTGTCTGAGTTAGTAAAATTAAACTTAAATTCTCTGGTGATGCGTGAAGTTTGCTGGTATAGTTCCTTGGAATTCACATTTGTCGTCATTTTTTGAATCTTATTTAGCTCATAGCCTAAGTGTGATTGCTTACTGTGGTTGATGAGTGTGCACGTGCTCCTGGTGTGCGCATGCTAAGTCGCTTCAGTCATGTCCAACTCTGAGCAGCCCTGTGCACTGTAGCCTGCTGGGCTCCTCTGTCCTTGGGATTTTCCAGGCAAGAATGCTGGAGTGGGTTGTCATTTCCTTCTCCAGGGGATCTTCTGACCCAGGGATCGAAATCCGTCTCCTTTGTCTCCTGCAGTTTCAGGCAGATTCTTTACCACTGAGCCATCTGGGAAGCCCTGCAGAGATGAGAAGTGAAGTACAATAGAAGTACAATTAGAAATGAGCGTATTTAAGTTAAATAAGTTCAGTAGTTTAAAAAACAACAACAACACACCCATGCAGCAAACCACAGCCAACTAGGACATGTCCGAAAAGACCCAGGAGAATGAGAAAGAAGGGGCAAGTTCAGCTGTTTGAGGAAAGTAGTTCCCAAAGTCTGGAGCTCAGCTTGCTCGTCACAATCGCCTCCAGCCGTCCACTCTTGACAGCTTGCTGTGCTGTGTAGAGAGCTGGTTAGTTTACCGCATTGCCTCACTGGCCAGGCGTGTCCCTGATGGTGGTGGGCATCAGTGAGCTGCGGGAGGAGGGATGCTAATGACTTCCATACCAATTCACATCTGCTCTGTAATACGTAAGTGAAGTGCTCCTATTTCCTTCTTGCAGATTTTTCAGTTTATAATATTTGTAGAGTTGCTGAGGCAGGTTGAATAGTTCTAGTTGGTAAAGTTTTGAAATGAAAAATACGGTCAATTTCTTATAAACATATGTAGTTATCAAACGATGGAATACCTGTAGCCGTGAAGACGACATAAAATGCCACCATAATTTTGTTTACCCAGAGATAACTGGGTTTTATACTTTCAATGAGAATTCTGAAAATTAAACTGATAAACAGTGGGTGTGAAAAAGAAATGGAAGACTGAACTTAATATACCCATATCTTTGCTGTCATTCTTGGGGTCCCGTAAAATGCATTTTAAATAACTGTCCTACATTGTGACAGAGCTCCACGTCCCTGCACTGAGACCAGGCACTCTGTGCTTTGCCTTCTCCCGGGATACACACTGAGCCTGAATTAGCGAATATTCTTTCATTTAAAAATTTTAATGTATTATTAAATAATTCACTGCTCCTTATTGTTGTCATAATCCTCATAGACATAGTTCTGAAAGGAAGTGACAACTGATGGCTTGATGTGGAGGAAGGAGACTTGCAAAACTGAAAAGCGGGCTGGAAACTACTATGAAGAGATTTGAAAACAGTGTTGCAAATAGTAGTGATCCTAGGTCAGCAAGGGAAAGGTTAAGTGGCTTTTGCTTAATAGACAAAAGACAGGTGCTTCATAGGATCCCTGTCTTAAATAGGTTAAATGAAAGCTTTGGTGTTTAAAACTTAGCTTCAGTTACCTGTAGTCTTTTCTGTGTGGGTTGTTGACTGTCTCAAGAGAGTTGGGTAAATAAGGCATACAGTTTCAAGTTGGTAGGAGCCTTTTGGAAGCACATTGATGTGTTTATTATATAATTTGTCACTGCTACTTGTTGTCACCGTAATCCTCATAGACATTGTTGTAAAAGAGAAAACGGGGTTTTTAGGCTCTCTTGTGTTGTTTGCTTTCTTCATTTGTGGTTGCTTCCGTTTCAGGAAGGGACGTCTGCCATGGAGAACCTAAATGAGATGCAGTGCATGTGGTTTCAGACAGAGTGCATCTCCGCTTACCAGCGCCTGGGAAGGTACGGGGACGCTTTGAAAAAGTGCCATGAAGTAGAGAGGGTAAGTTAACAAGAGTTTGGGCTTCATTTTTCTCCAGAAAAGCAGGTAGATTTCTACAAGGGCTCATCTACCTCTTCTAACGACTTTGGAAAACTTCACTGTGAAAAAATTCTCGATCTTTAGCCTTTCAAACATTCAGAAATTATGAATAAATGATTCCTTTCTTTGGATCCTCAGGTGGTAATGAGGTAGACATGTCTGCATATTTTTGTCTGAAGCAAGAAGAGAAGGATTAGTTAAGTTACTGTTGGCTATTACTAACATGTACTCAAAATTTCTCTTTCCTAATTGGGCCGTTACTTGATTTTCATCCCCAGCCTGGAAAGATGCACAGGCCGAGGGCCACCTCTTTCCGCTCTGTGTCAGGATCTGCTCTGTAGTCAGCCTCTCTCCAGTTTGTCTTCCCAGGGTGTGTGTTCTCACCTCCTGCACTTCTGTACCCAATGTGCGGCTGGCTTGCAGGCTTATGTTACGACTTGCTAGGATCATGGGTGCCATGTGCCTTAGGAAGGGGGACTTTTCTTTTCCTTGTGTGTGAATTTTTGTTTTCCTGTTCTTTGTCATCTCTGAAGCACTCTCCTTCCAAATGGACCACGGGAGGAAAAAGAGCCACAATGCACCCCCGAGGCAGGCCTCAGCAGCCTTCAGCCAGGGGTCACTCGGCAGCCCCGTCCTGAGATGGCGCAGTCAGGTGAGCCTGCGGTCTGCACCCTGGCAGCCACTTTGGCCTTCTTCCCCACGTGAAAGTTGTGAAGTTGCCCAAAGAAAGGCTGGACCTCTTAGGGGGTGGCTTTGGTCGGGAACTGGAACTAAGATTCCATTAGAGCCCTTTCAGAAGTAGTGTAGCTTTTGCTTTGTACTTTGCTTTTTAAGCCTAAATTTGATGGCTGATTGCTGGGGAAAACCCTTCTCATCTTCTCGGAAACTATAAAGCCTTTGGATGATATGTGAAATATTCAGGCAATATCCAAGCATCATAAGTGTAAGTCGGGCTCTGATTTCTGTGACCAAACCATAGATCACTAGCTTGTTTTGACATCCTAGACGATCGTCACTTTAAAAGCATTCTGCTCGTTACTAAGGAAAGATGCATTTCTGTTACTCAGAACATTCTCACGGAGCCGAAGCTTGGCACTTACACATTAGTTGTTCCAGCACGACTGTAATTAGAAGTTGATCAGACTTTGTGTGGAAGTCAGATTTCAGCACCTTGGGATCATTGGGAACTTCTCCATCTCTAGTCCCGTTCCTCCTAGCATTAGTGACTACTTTATTCTTTTTAATGTTTTTTATGAAAAAATTGTTAGACTATGATTACTAGCTGTTCCATTACTAAGTTTCATTTAGATTATGCTTTCTCCTGAGTTTTTAGAGGTTTTGAATAACTACAGTTGACCCTGGAACAAAGTGGGTGTGCGATGCCAACCCTCTGGGAAGTTGAAAATCTCCCTGTGACTTACAGTTGGTCCTTTGTATACGTGGTTCCTACGTATCCCTGTTTCTGAATCCATGGATGAAACCAACCATGATCACGTGGTCCTGTAGAATTTACTGTTGGAAAAAACTCACATATCAGTGGGCCCACATGGTATTGTTCAAGGGTCACCTGTATTTCCAGTTTAAGAAATGTGTTTTGACTGGTAGAAAGCATTTTTGAAGGAAAAAAAAATTATAGATGATCACTGGTTATCAGAGATGGTAGAAATCATCACCCTCTGGTTATCTTATGTAACTATCATCATTGGAAACTTTACTAAGTATCTTTAGGGTTTGCTGTTGGTACTTAAAAATATAGCCAGAGGCAGATACAGAAGAAAAGATCCTATTCATATTATGCTTATAAGCTAGTCTTTATAGTGAGTAATTCATGCTAAAAGGAAAAACATTAGTGTAGAGTACAGATAAGGTGATTGTTTGCTGATGAATGCTTCTGAAATGATTAATTTTTCTCTCTCATTTTGACTGCACTGGGTCTTTGTCGCGGCACAAAGGAGCTTCGCTAGTTGTAGCGCGAGGACTTCTCTTGTGAAGCGAGGCTTCAGCGGCTGTGATGCGTGGGCTCTGGTGCACAGGCTCAGTCGTCCCAGCGCGCTGGCTGCTCTCCCTGTCTTGAGCAGGCGTGGTTGCCCCCAGGCCTGTGGGGTCTTAGTGCCTTTACCAGGGATGGAACCCAGGTCCCTGCATTGGAAGGCTGATTCTTAATCTCCAGACCGCCAGGGAGCTCTCTGAAATTAGCTTCTAATAACATTAATGTCATCTAAAAGAAAATTCTTGATGATAACAATTGTAAGGATTTAGGAGTAATTACAGAATTAAAAGATACAACAAATACCTATTTGGGTTATCTTTGTGCCTGGGTTTTAAATATTTTAGTAAAGAAACGAGCACCCTATTCAAAAATAAAACTTTGGGGACTTCCCTGGCAGTCCAGTGGTCAAGGCTGCTTTGCCAGTGCAGTGGGGGCACAGTTTGAATCCCTGTTCAGGGAACTAAGATCCTGCATGCTGTGTGGCAAAAAAAAATTACATATATATATATATATATATATAAAATTTTACAGTTGACCTTCTAAATAGAAGGTTATTGAATAGAGAACTAAGTTCCAAGAAGGACTGAGTCCTTCTGCCTTCAAGAATTCTTTCAGTGAAGGCAGTTTCAGCCTAGGACATACCGCTTTGCACTCTTACTCATTGGATTTGAAATGTTAGAATTCTAGAATGGTCCACTGTAGTCCTTTTTCTGCCTCCTCCTTGCCTTCCTTACAGGGTTTAAGATTACATGTAGTGATTATGTAGTCCAACCCAATCCGATGTTTAGAACTTAAGTTTTATTAAAAATAAGACAGAATGACCACCTTCAGACTATTGGCTATAAACTTGTGTTCAGAATAATATTTTAAACTATTTTTTCTTTCAAGAATTGAGCCCCCCCCCCCTTTTTTTCAGGTGATTAGTTTCTCATTATTTTAGCATGTTGATTTATATCTCAGAGGAGCAGTGCATATTTCTAAAACTTTCTGATAAGATCTAAGGTTTCCAGTAGATCAAAACCATAGGATGTTCGTAACTTTATCTTTTTAAAATTTTTTTATTTTATTTATTTACGGCTGTGCCGGGTCTTCAGTGCTGTGTGGACTTTTTCTCTAGGTGCAGCACCTGGCTTCTCATTGTGGTTGCCTCTCGTTGCAGAGCAGAGGCTCCAGGGTGCACAGGCTTTAGTAGTTGCAGTTCCAGGGCCCTAGAGTACAAGGGCAGTAGTTGGGGCCCACAGGCTTAGTTGCTCCACAGCATGTGGGATCTTGGATCAGGGATCGAACCCATGCCTCCTGCATTGGCAAGGGGATTCTTCTCCACTGAGCCACAAGGAAGCCCGTAACTTTATCTTCCATTGCGTCTTCATCTTTATCAAGTTGACACTTACTTTATAACGACAGATTTTCTATAAAGGAATTAAGAGTTGCTCATTGCCCTGGTTGGTCTGGCTATTACTTCTTTTACTTGTTTGTTTGTTTATGGCTGTGTCAGGCCCCTGTTGCAGCACACGAGATCTTTGTTGAGGCATGCACGCTTCTCAGAGTTGTGGCACGTGGACCCAGTAGTTTGGGCTCATGGGCTTAGTTGCCCCTCGGCATGTGGGATCCTAGTTCCGCACCCAGGGACTGAGCCTGTGTCCCCTGCATTGTAGTTAGAGAGACCTCTGTATGGTGAAGTCACATGGAACTGTTCACACACATCAAGCCCATCTCAGCTCTTTGTGTTGGCAGTTAGCTGCAGGATGTAACCTGGTGGGGACACTGAGCAAAGAGGATATAGGACATCCCTGTACCGTCCTTGCAACTTCTTTGTCCATGTTCATTTCAAAACGAAAAGTCAGCCTAAGATGATTTAGTTGCTCTTAAGTAGGAATATGCCATACTGAGCAGGTTCCTGAGACACGGGGCTTTGAGCGCAAGAACTGAGAAAGCCTCAGACACACTAGGATAAGTGGGTTGCTTTGTTTCTGGAAGACGGTGGCTGGAGAGAGGCGGCCTATGGGCGGTTACTGATAAAGAGGCGGCTTACACGCTTGTGGTTTCGTGTGGCTCCCTCGAGACCTCACTCAAACCTCATGCTCTAGGAATGTCTCTTGAAACTTGCGTCTGCTTTTTTTTACACATAAAGAAAACTGCAACCTCTTGGACGTTTTCGTCTCATCATGTGTTCCATGATTTGGGGCACTGCCATTTTTCCTCAGTCAGTTGTATTGAATTTTAAGATATTATAGTGCTAGGTATAATGTGATTTATATTAACCATGAACAATTATGTAATTCCTTCATTAAAAAAAGTTATTTGATTTGTTTTATTGATGGGAGGAATGAAACTTACAAATATACCACTAAAGCATGGTTCGTGAAGTAGTAAATATAAACTAATGTGGAATAGTCATTTTTTTCACTGTTTCTTTCCCTTACACTGTGTACGTTTATTCTTTTTATCTTAATATTTTAGAATATCAGGCTCTTAATGTAATTCTGTGTATGATGTATTTCTAATTACCAAGACAACTAAAATTATTGAATGAGTTACTGGGCCCCCAGGACAGAGGGAGATGAAGTAGTAGAAGAGTTTGATGTGTGTTTGTGTAATGAATCATTCATTTTTCTATATATTTTTGGAGCAGCTAAAGTAGGGAAAAAGAAAGAAGATGGAGGTGGAGGTGCATGTAGGGAAGAAAATAAAAGTATAAATTGTTTTATTGGGGAGTTAGTCATCTTTTCTTTCATGTAAGGGATTAGTTCTTAACCCTTTGAGGGCCATGGGCCCTTTGAGAATCAGTTGAAAGCTTCAAGCTCTCTCTTTAGAAAAAGGTTACTTTGCTTGTTTATACACAGACTCCAGATTTAAAACTTTAGCTAAAATGGGATATAGTTAGATAAACATGAGTTTAATGAGTGAGAGAAAGCCATAACACTCTGTGCTTGTGAAGCAGTTTACTGTTTAGTATGAACTTTAAAATAATTACTTGATCCCCTAACAACCTATGAGATTGGCTGTATACATATATTTTTTATTCCTAACTTAGGTTAAATAATTGAGGCTGTAGGAAATTACGAAGTCACATGCCTGAAAAGCAGCTTGTCTCTTGAGTTGGCACATATTACGCTTACTGAATGTCTTCTGTGCTAGGCCCTGTGCCAGGGAGTGGGGATGGATATGACAGGCTTGCCCTTGAAGAGGTCATGGTTGAGTAGAACCATCTGATGTATAGACATTCAGTGTAAACCTGTATATGTTTAGTCTCCACTGAGAGCTCTGTTTAACTCTACCTTGCTGATTTTGAGGGAATACTGAGAAGTATTTATTAAAACTAAAATATTGGTATATTCTAATTTCCAGGTTTAAAGAATAACCTGGGCATCTGCCTTTCTTTTATTAGGCTGTGCCACAAGGCTTGCGGGATCTTAGTTCCCCAGCCTGGGTTGAAAGCACCAAGTCCTCACTGCTGGTGCTCAGCAGTGACTCCATGGACTGCAGCCCGCCAGGCTCCTCTCTCTGGAGTGGGTTGCCATTTCTTCCTCCAGGCTTAACCACTGAACTACCAGGAAGTTCCCCTCGTCTCACTTATTACATATAAATTGGATATCATGAAACATGATTTATAGGGAATGGGGACGGAATCTAAGGAAGAGAAGCTTAAGTTGAATGCAAAGAACAACTTGAGGTCCTTTGTATGTTAAACCCTGGAGAGGGCAACTAAGTGAAATTGCGACTGCTTACATTATCTTACGGGCTTTTTATTATTTTCTTTTCAAAAAGTAGGCGTTATTGACATAAATGTAAGGGATAACTTTGTGGTTTTGTTTTTAAGCACTTTTCTGAGATAACTGACGATCAGTTTGACTTCCATACTTACTGCATGAGAAAGATGACCCTTCGGGCCTACGTTGACCTTCTGAGATTAGAAGATATACTCAGGAGACATGGATTTTATTTCAAGGCTGCTAGATCAGCTATTGAAATATACTTGAAACTGTATGATAATCCCTTGACCAGTGAAAGCAAACAACAAGAGAGAAATTCAGGTAACTAAAAAGAGACTTGTTTAAAGAGACTTGAGAACACAAAATTTCAGAATGTCATTAACTTAATGATGGAAAAGTATATTATCAAATGAGTGTGAAGGCAACATTAGATAATGGATATACCCCCAAAAAAGTAGGGGGAAGACTTAGAAAAAGTTGATAGGGTGTTGTCCTGTAACTGATGTTTATGGGCTGTTTTGTTTTGTTTTTTAAAGTGGTAATTGAAAATAACTGAGCTTTTTAGAGAAAAAAATATATCTGTACATTTTCTAATACCTACTTGACTGAAAAGAGTAATGCCAATGAGAATATCTAAATACAACGTTTTACTCACTAACATGTCAATACCCAAGAATATTTGAGAAATAGTGGCATGAAAGCAGATTTCTGATCACCTATACCTGTGTGCTTTGTCTCACTTCTCCTTGAATTTTTCCAAAAGGATACTCTTCAACTCCACTTTATACAGTTTGGGACTTGAGAGAGAGGATTTGCCTAAGCCCATGTATTGTGTAGGAGGAAGAGCTAGGCTAGAGTTGGTTGATTTTAGTTGATGCAGCATTTGCTGTTGCCCTTGGTATGCCAGGTGTAAGTAAATCATTAGGAATATACCCTCTAAAACTTTCATACAGTTGCCTCCCCTCCCCTCCAAATGTACTAGTGAAAGTTGCTCAGTTGTGTCTGACTCTCTGCGACCCCGTGGACTGTAGACCATGGGATTCTCCAGGCCAGAATACTAGAGTGGGTAGCCTTTGCCTTCTCCAGGGGGTCTTCCCAACCCAGGGATTGAACCCGGGTCTCCTGCACTGCAAGCGGATTCTTCACCTTCTGAGTCACCAGGGAAGGCCAGATATACTAATAGTATGCATTGAGTAAGAATATGAGGAAATTGAGAGCACTGACTCAGAGTTCTCATTCATTTGAATGTTTACAGAAAACCTGTCAGCCAAAGAATTGAAGAAAATGCTTAGCAAGCAGAGAAGAGCTCAGAAAAAGGCTAAAGTAGAAGAGAGAAAGCATGTGGAAAGAGAACATCAACCAAAAAATCAAAAAAAAAAACGGGATGAAGAAGAAGAAACCAGTGGTCTCAAAGAAGAACTTCTACCTGAAAAATTAGAAAGGGTGAGATGACTATACTGTATTTATTTGATAAGATTTGTATTATTTAATTCTCTGCTGACCATAAATATGATTTATTTGAATCTGTAAATCAGAAGCCAAATTTGTAGTGTTAGCTAAGATCATTTTGATGGTCATCAGTTACTTTTAAGTGATAATATGTGAGTTTGGGCTAATGCAGATTATAGGTAGAATTATACTTGTGGTAGGCAGAATAATAGCCTTCCAAATGCGTTCATGTTCTAATCCCTGAAAACTGTGAATATATTACGTTACATAGCAGAGAGAATTAAGGTGGCAAATGAAATTTAAGGTTATATATATAGCTGGCCTTTAAATAAGACAAGTAAACTAAGATCCCACATGCCTTAAGTATGGTGAAGCCAAAAAAAATTTGAAAAATAAAAAACTGGACAGGGAGAGGATTCCTGGACTACCCAGTGAGCCCAGTGTAGTTAATCACAGGGGCCTTAAGGAGAGGAGGGCAGCAGGCAGGGAGGGCTGAGTGATGGGAAAGGAGCCTGTCCTCTGTGGCTGCCTGTGAAGGAGAGGGGGGGCCCGAGCCAGGAGAGGTGGGCATCCTGAAGAGGCCGAGAAAAGGCGTGGAAACACTCTCCCTTAAAACCTCCAAGAGGAAACGCAGTCCTCTTGGAGTGCAGTGAGACCCACGTTGGACTTTGAACCTCCAGAACCGTGTCAGATAAATTTGTGGGGTTTTGTTTTGTTTTGGCTGCAGTGTGCGGCATGAGGGAACTTGGTGGCCCAGCTGACACCATTTGGTGTCATTTGAGGGTCTCCAAAGAACTCCAGTACCACAGTCCTGTATGTCTCGGTGCAGAGAGACTTCAGCAAGAGCAAAGTGATGTGTTAGACTAGACACTCGGGAGGCTTACAGGTGTGCAGGCGGGGGAGTGCCACGCCCGAGAACATAGTCGGCTGCAGTGAGGAGGAGGGAGAGGACCTGTGTGTTTTCTCGAGCGGACGCTGTGCTTCCATCACCTGCTCCTCCTCCAGGTCGGGCTGGGACTCTTTTCGTGTCCCTACACAGTCAGGCTTGGGTCACATTTTGCTCTTTCTTCTGTGTGCATGTCCTTGGGATCATTGATGTGCTGAGCTCACTGGGCAGGATGTGGGCCTTGTGCCACCATCTTCTTATTGTTTTGGGGCATGTCCTGTGCTTCTGTGCAAGACTTTGCTGCCAAGCAAGGCTGCTTGGTTTTGTGGTTAAGTAAACCTGCTTTCTTTTGAGTAATCATTAATTTAAAGAGGTCGCCCACATTTTTTCTACTTAAATTCCCTTGTGGGATTAACTTTAATCACCTACTTTGTCCCTTTACTTTGTCCTTATCATAACCAGAGATTGAATGCATGCCCCCTGCATTGGGAGCACAGAGTCTTAACCATGGTATCGCCAGAGAAATCCCTAAATTTGTGTTAATACAGTAAATTTTTGGTAATTTGTTAGAGCAGCAATACAGTGAAATATGGCAGCATTTTATATACTTTGCTAGATAATGTTTCAGCAGCAAAGAGAATAGTAGCTTATCTCCACAATTTTTTCAAAATATTAATAGTTATTTAGGAACCAGATTTAGGGAAATATTTAGCTTTCTAGTTTATTCACTGTGAATCTAATATTTTAAACTTGACTTTTTTTCAATTATGTCATGCAGTTGTATTTGTCTCCTTACTTTAGAATGTCTATAGTTTAAGGGGCTCGGTAGTATAATGGTATTTGTAGTACCACTTCATTAAGTCTACAGAACAATTTTCTGTATTTTTTTTATTTTTATAAAATTATGTTGAATTTTCTAATCATGAAAACAATAGAGCTATTCTCATTTTGAAAAGTATTGACTATACTTTGAAAATTTTTTTTTGCTTCTTAGTTATATAAAAAGAACTATGTAGATTACTTCAGCTATGCATTAGTATAAAATTTGGGGGGAAATTTGACTTGTGTGACTGCTTTTTAAATACAATAATTTTTCTTTCTGTTTCAAAATAGATAGAAAATCCATTAGAAGAAGCTATCAAGTTTCTTATACCTCTTAAGAACCTTGTTGCTGATAACATTGACACTCATCTGTTAGCATTTGAAATATATTTTAGAAAAGGTAATAGTTTGGATTCAGATTTTAATTTTTTATTTTATTGGTGACCATATTCAGTATAATGTTTGTGAGTTAGATCTGTTTTTGTTTCTTAGACCTTCATTTCAACCTCCCACAAATGCTCTTAATCCCTTTTTCCTTTGCTCCTCAAAACTTTACTGAGTAATAGATTAGAATATTATGATCAAAGGAATTATTTGAATAGGCATACAGATTGTTTACCTGAAGTAATTCTTCATGATTTTTCAAGCATTTCTTTAGAAAATAAGTTGTCTCTGATAACCAAAATCAACTTTGAATTTTGCGTTTGAAGATTATGGGAAAGATAATACTTTGTTTCTGGATTTTAAGTGAGGCTAAAATAAAGGGAATAAAATAACATACTTAAATATTGATGCTGTTACTTTTCTAATTTTTTCTGACGTAGGAAAGTTTCTGTTAATGCTGCAGTCGGTTAAACGAGCTTTTGCTATCAACAGGAATAACCCATGGCTACATGAATGTTTAATTAAATTTTCTAAATCTGGTAAGTATAAAAAAGGTAATATTTATGTAAAAGTAATTATGACAGTTCGCCTGTCTTCTATTAAGCTGGACATGAGAGATTAGTACAAAGAAAAAAGTTTGCAAAGTACTTAAATGAAGATACTAGCAAAGATATATTAGAAATTAGTACAGTTTAAGCTGGAATATATTTATATTCCAAAGGAGCACTCTTATTTTTATTATGTAAAATGTATCAGGCTTAATAGTAAATATGAATGTATTTCAATTGATTTTGTTTCAAAGGACAGGCCAAACATACTGTAAACTACAAATGTTCTGTTTTTATAGTGTCTAATCACAGTAACCTTCCAGACATTGTGAGCAAAGTTCTATCTCAGGAAATGCAGAAAATATTTGTTAACAAGGACTTGGAAAGTTTTAATGAGGATTTTCTCAAACATAATGCTACCTCTCTTCAGCATCTACTTTCAGGTTGGTATTTAGCGCCCAGGGTTAAAATGTTTATGGCAGAAAGTTAGAATGTGATGAAAAAAAAAAGTTTAGCAAGATGATCAAACTATCAGAGAAAAAGAACACGGTACCATTTTGATCTTTCAGATTAGGAAAGAGTATTTTTTAACAACCGCACAGAATCTATGGGATGCCGCCAAAGCAACTCTGGAGAGAAGTTCCTGGCAGTACAAGCCTCCCCTGGAAATAACAAAATCTCTAACCTAACCTACCACCTAAAAGGAGAGGTTATTCGTGTCTGAAAAAAGGAGGCTCAAGTATGGAAAAGCTGTAGTGTATGAGCAGTCTTGTATTTTACTGCTGCAGGTGTGAATTGGCCTGACCAAGCAGGGAATCAATTTGTCGTTCTTAATCAAGAACTTTGTCTCAAGCTATAGTTATACATACTTGTGTAAATAATTTTAAAGAATCCAAAGCAAAGAAAGAGTTTTCCGTCCGAAGGTATTGACTGGAATTCTGTGTGTAAGGATGAGGAAAAGGATGGAAGCAAATCTAATGAATGTCCAGTTGCAGGGGGAACAGTAGTCGGCCCGTAGGATGGACCACCAGGTGGTGACAGAAAGCGATGTCTGTTCAAAAGATTTACAACAGGGGCAAACAGTGTATAGACAGACTTGATGTTATAATACAGTCTCAACTGTGTAAAAATACCCATAGCATAAAAGCTGAAGACAAGCATGTATTAAAGCTTTAATGGTTGACTTTGAATGTTGAGGTTATGTGAGACTTATTTTTTTCTTGTAATTTTATTACTTTCTGTATTTTGTGTTTTGAGGACTTACTACATCCTGCCCTGTTACAGGAAGGATTTTAGGCAGTCTATACAAATTCATAAAATGACAAGGTAGCATTAACTGTAAACTAGAAAAAGACTGGAAACGGAACTGGGGACAAAATAAATGAAGTACATGATGTAATTAACTATGCTCCTACTTTAAGCCACGTATTTAAATATTTTAACCTAAGCTTTCTTGTTGTAAGGGGAGACTGCTTGGTTCTGTTACCTGTGAAAAAAGTTAATTCCTATGAAAAATTACAGCACTTCTTGGTAGTAGGGGCAGGTAAAAATTTCTCATCAACAACACAGGATAATGGAAGGAGATATTTCTTTATTATAATAATGGGAAATGCCTTTCTAAACATTATGTTCTCAGAAAAAGATAATTTTTACTTCACTAAAAAAAAGCCATAAAGAAAGTAAAAAGGCCAAGAAGGGAAAATATTCACAGATGTGTAACTGATTAAAGCTAATAATATACATACTAACCTTATAGATTAAGAATAAAAATATAAATTAATGAAAGACCAATAAAAAATGAACATGGACCATGAATTTATAGGGGGAACATAAATTGGATTTTACTTTAAAATAGCTTTAAAAATTACTTTCTTCATGAGCATGCAAAGATTTTCCTGTTGTCCATCTATCACACTACTCTGATAATAGTTTGTTCCTTAGGTGTGTTTTATTTTAGAGTATCATGTTTCAAAAGTGATTTTAGTTGAAATGTTGACTGATGCCACAGGGGTAGCCCATATTTACATTTCGGAGGGGTGGGGTTGTTAACCCTGGTCTCCTGGTAAATGTTTCACAGCCATCTCTCTGTCACAGAACAAGCCCCAATTTGTAGGGGCTTTTGTGTGTGTGTGTGTCTAAACGTAATACTAATACTTTTCTTGTGGCCCCAAGCTGTCAGTGGGATATCATGGAATAGGGAGTTAGGGAAAAAAGGCCACTGTGCAGCCCACTGCTGACTGGATACCTGGAGCCGTATTTTAAGTCACTGGTCGGTTCAGATCAAATGTAAGATGTCCACATTTACTGGTTTTGAAATGTCTTGGTATTTCAGGTGCTAAAATGATGTATTTTCTGGACAAGTCAAGGCAAGAGAAAGCAATTGCTATTGCCACTAGACTGGATGAAGCTATAAAAGATAAAAATGTAAAGGTAAGATTTTTCACCAACCGATTGCCACAGATTGTGGATACCGAGTGAGCTAACAAAACATCTCTTTGCAACGTAATTCCTGAGTGGGTCTTCAGAGTTAGGACTGGATTTGAATCTCAGCTCTGCTCACTGTGAGCTGTATCATGTTAGGCAATTTACCTCTTTAGCGTCCTTTTCCTCGTTTATAAGTTGAGGATGAAAAGACGGTCCATCTCAGAGTTAGCATAACAGTTAACTGAAACAGTAAACTGTGAGGTGCTTGACATGTAGTAAGCACTCAGTAAATGGGAACTATTACTGTTAATAAAGGACACGTTCAATGATTATGGGCTTCCCTGGTGGCTCAGAGAGTAAAGCGTCTGCTTGCAATGTGGGAGACCTGGGTTCGATCCCCGGGTCGGGAAGATCCCTTGGAGAAAGAAATGGCAACCCACTCCAGTACTCTCGTCTAGAAAATCCCATGAACGGAGGAGCCAGGTAGGCTACAGTCATGGGGGTCTCAGAAAGTCACACACGACCGAGCGACTCCACTTAAATGATTATAGTTTCAGAGATTCACCTTTTTAAAGTATTAGAATTCTGTTGCTTTTTCAAGGCCTCATAGAACTGATTTTTTAATGTTCCTTTTTGTGGTGATTACTTGTTATAGATAGCAAGAAGTTAATCTTAGAGTGAGGCCTTGTTGATTTTCTGTTGCTTAATTAACAAACTGCATCTTTTGATTAAGGTGATTATTAGCCAGACTATTTTTTAAATAATTATCTTTTTTTCCTTGTTTACATAGACTTTAATAAAGGTTTCTGAAGCGCTGCTCGATGGCAGCTTTGGGAGCTGCAACTCCCAGTATGAGGAGTACAGGATGGCCTGTCACAAGTTGCTTCCCTTCACTCCTGCTTTCCTGCCCGCTCTGAGCGAAGTCGGCAGGCACGGCGCGGCTCTGAACCACACAGCCAACTGTGATGTCTTGGCAAATGAAACTTGAAATCCTCTAGAAAGCTGACTTCTCTTAGACTCAAAGCTGAATTCAGTTTAAGGTTTCTCTTCCAGCTTGTATTTTAATCTAGATAAGAAATGAAATACCATTGACCCTTGAACAGCATGGGTTTGAATTGCAAGGATCCACTTCACGGTTGATTTTTTCCGTAGTAAATGCTGCCTTACTGTGTAATCTGTGGTTGGTTGGATCTGATGCAGAACGCAGGTAGGGAGGAACTGTGTGTGCACAGGCGGCAGACTATTAGTGTATGTGTGTTTTTGACCACACCCAGGGTCAGAGCACCTAACTGTTGCTTTGCGCAAAGGTCAGCTGTAATGGATATCATTTTTTTGAATGGAGCATTCTGTAAGCTTCTTTCATTCTTTATCTGACTCTGCCACTTTACGTGAAAATCTGTTAAAATGACCTGTTTGTTCTTGTACAGTTGTCTTAAAATTTTCACTTATCAACATTGTGATGGTTGCTGTCACTTCATATTGTAACAATGATGATTTCTTAATTAACCTAAGTTGAATCCAGCTCCACTGTATTATTTTCTTTAGATTCAGGTTTCATTTCAGAATTTTATGTTTTGATCCCTTCTTGGTTTGTTTTGTTATTGTCTATTTGCTTTTTAAAGCACATCAATATTCAAGTATTAACTGTATGTCAGAAACGGTATAGAACTCCTTTTGGCAAATATTTATTTAAAGCTTAACTTCAGTGTAATACTTTGTCCACCTTAATTTTGTTCTGATGTACCCATTTTCTTCTTAATATCCATGAAAATGCTGTTGTCTGTTGAATAAGGGTAGTGCAGTTGTATGTTGATGCCTCAGGGTGTAGGGATCCGTTTGCCTCTTACCCATGGAAGTTCAGTAGTGACTTTGTTGCATATCTAGGTCAGTCTTGACCCACAGGCGAGAGCTATGCTTTTTTGACTAAATCACTTTGTGTGCCCCCAGGGAGTTTTAAGTAGTCTGTATATGAGTGGTATGCTTCAGGAGGCCGTGACAGGGCAGAAGACAGATTTCAGTGAGATAGTCTTAACTGTTATAGCTATACATTGACTATTAAATACATTTTAATATCAGCACAGTGAGAATCTAGACCATCAACTAGTCTTGTTACCGAGTCCAAGCTCACTCTGCTCGCCACACCACAGGGCAGTGAATCCCAGAGAGGAGCGGTTAAGACAAGGAAGAGACTTTATCTGGAAAGCAGCCGACCGAGAAGATGGCAGGCCAGTGCCTCAAAATAACCATCTTACAGGGTCTGGATGCCAGGTTCTTTTATAGATCAGAGATGGGGGGAGCTGAGGAAGCAAAGTAAAAAGACTGTTAGTCTTGCAAACATCTTTCAGAATGGCAAGCTTTAGTCAGGGGATGTGTTAATTTCTACCTTCTGCCATCTACAGGTGGACAGGGTTCTGAACAAAGGCACTTTAGTTTATAGGCAAGCACAGGGCCAGGGTCCTCCAGCCAAGCCATTAAGTGTGATCATAATAACAGAAGCAAGTCAAAGAAACCATTTCCTACATGGAGTCAGGATTGGCTTCCTCCCTGCAACAGTGTAACTATTAAAACATAGTGTTGTTGAGCAATATTTAGGGGGGGGATAGCTTTTGTTCTTGGAGAAGGCAATGGCAACCCACTCCAGTGTTCTTGCCTGGAGAATCCCAGGGATGGGGGAGCCTGGTGGGCTGCCGTCTATGGGGTCGCACAGAGTCGGACACGACTGAAGTGACTTAGCAGTAGCAGCAGCAGCTTTTGTTCTATCTTGTACAGAAAACAGTAATAGCATCATTGAATATGTTTTTTTCAGAACCATATAAATATGTCTGTAACATTAATACTTCCTTTTAAGACAAATATAAATTCAAAAGAGATTTTATTTAGAGAAACTGTTCTAATTAAAATTGTTTTCCTTCACGCTGTTTATATTTAGATTCATAATTGTTGAGAGAAAAGAATTCACTGTAAAATAATGCCAACCTATATACTGTAATAAATTATTTTGTACTTACTTGTGTTTGTGTTATTGCTTCACACTATCAAAATTGCTTGTGTTTTTTTATAGCTTTACACTATCAAAATATTTTTGCAAAGATTTTCTTTGAGAGAATACAAAATTATCATAGTTTTACAAGTTTATTTTTTAAAAAATAACCACCTACCAATATTAGTACCACAACAGTTTGGCTTCTTTTTAGTGTTTTAATAATATTAGAAGTAGGCTATCTTTGTCACTAAATACCCTAGGAAACATGTAATTTTTCATGTTATTGTCGGTAAGATGCCGTTTCTTTAAAAGATGCCAGTTAATCATAATTTATGTGGAAATTGTGCTTTCAATAGCAGTCTTTAAAAAGGATTCCATTGGGATCGTTGGAGTTTCTGAGTTACATAGGGTGGGTACAGTGGAGGTGTAGAAGGCAGAAAGAGAGTGACACTGGGATTGGTGAGACCCAGTGGTATGTTCCTCTGTGTATAGAGATTGTATCTATTTACTCCCATCCCACTTTGAGTGTAAGCATTGTAAACCTGGAATGTGGATAGGGATCCTTTTTACTAAGGGTTTTGTATCGTGTCCCTCAGTCACGTCCCTCCACCCTATCCCAGGTTTGGCAGAGGACCTTTTAATTTTGGAAAGCTAAAGGAGATGCATCTGAGAGCTAAGTACTTAGTGAGATCTCTAGTCTCAGCATGAGAAGTCCTTTGAACTTGCCAGGTTTATCGGAACAGATAGGAAAAGGCAAAGATTCGCGTGATTGTGTCATGACTTCAGAATTTGCCTTTAGGTTTCTTGTGGTTTCTTCCTTTTTCTGGCCCTGCCACATGGCTTGTGGGTTTTATTTCCCTGACCAGGGGTGGAGCCTGTGCCCCCTGCAGTGGAAGCACAGAGGATCCTAAACACTGGACTGTTAGGAAATTCCTGGTTTCTTTCTTGAGGAATGGATTTAGCAAGCAAAGCCTACAGGGTAAAAAGCTATATATAATCCAGGCTATGTTTTATTGAGCATCTTTTGTGTGTTAGACATCGTTCCAGGTATGACAAACACAGTAGGGAACAAAAGTGTCCTTCTTTTCATGGAGTTTATATTTTAGTAGGGGGAGAGCAAACAAATTATTATATAATGTCAGGTAGTGATTACTGTGAAGAAAAATCAGGTTTCTGAAAAGCATTATTGAATGTAAGAAGATGAAAGGCTTTTTAAGGATTGAAGAAAACTTACTTTGAGCTTAAAATTGTATATCCAAGCAAGTTAGCGTTAGAATATGACAGCATTTAAAAATATCCTTAGTCATATAAACCTCAGATTTGCCGTAGAAATACTTTTGGAACAATTTTAAGAGGTAACAAAATCAGGACGGTGCTCCTAGAGATAGAATGAGAAGAGTGATCAAGTAACTTTGCAGCGTTGACTGTTCTCAAGCTATTTTTAACGTAACAAAATTCTAGGCATTACCATCAAGGCTGGAGTTGGAGGTATAGACTTAAGAGCTGAAGTGCCTTAAGAGGACGTTACAGACATTGAAAAGCTTAAGAAATTGATGGATTTTTCACTATGCACAAACATGAATATGATTATTAAAAACTAAGGAAAATTTATCTGGTGGAAAGCAGAAAAAGAGGAACAGATTACAGTGGATGAAAAGTTCTGATGGACCACTGATGACAATCAATGGGTTAAACTCAGATTCTTAGATTGTATTAAAATTGTTTATACACTTGAACATTGAAATAAAAGCATGGAGATAGAAATATAGCAAGCTAATATGAGCCAGAATAAAGATGGAGTAATAGTTTGAATAGAATTTAATGCATAACACAGTGGCAAAGGAATTACGTATACACTGATAGAAATACAAATTTATCACTATAAATGGTAAAAAGTAGAAAATTTTTTAACTGTAGTGATACGTATTAACTGGACTTACTATGGTGATCATATAGCAGTATGTACATACAGTGAATTGTGTTGTACACCTGAAACCATTACCTCAGTCATCTCAATAAAAATAATGAGAAGCTGTGTCTACTGTTGACTTACATGCACTTACTTATACCTTAGTTTATATCGAGCAAGAATAGAATGCTGAAGAGAGAAATAGAAATACCAAGTTACAGTTGCAGATTTTAATACATCTTTTTCCCCTCAAAAATTGAAAGATAAGCAGATAAATGGCAGTTAACTGAAGACAGACCATGTAATTAGTTTGAGATAGTGTGTATATATTCTTCACTAAGTATGTGATTGGGAAGGGCTTACTGTTTTTAAGCAGAGTGGGCCAAGAAAGCGTTTCTGGTGGGATGACATTTGGACAGCTTTGCTGATCAGATATTGGTGGGAAGAACTTTCCAGGAGGACTTAACAGGCTCAAGGCCTTGAGGTGAGAATTGTTAGTAGATGACTGAAGTTTTTTAATATGTTGTGGAATAAAAATGTTTGGACATTGTAGATTTAAGTAGCTACAAAACTTAAGAATTACAGTGGATTTCAGTGCCTGGTGACTCCTCTGAAAAGAGTTAATTGAAGAAGGAAACAGAACAGGCTCCAGCTTGAAAGCAGGATTGTGAGCTGGACTATGAACTTTGAGTTATATGCCCAGTATCTATGGATACTACAAACCAACTGGAAAACCAGGCCCCCCCAGATGAAAGAACCACAGGGCTCATACCTAGACTCTCCATTGCCTAAAAGAATACCCTAATTATCTGTGTAACCAAATAGAATCATAAACTCTATTGTGCTTATTGGGGTGTGACCACAGGCCTATTGATAATTGTCCACTGTTAACTACCTAGGCTTAAGGCATATGAATCACGGGGTTAACTTTGATTGTATCTTTCTCTTCCTTTGTTCAGACTAGTTTCAGGGAATTTGGGGAGGTGGGTTTGGGCACGTACACTTAGGGTATATAAGGTTTTCACAAAAACTGGTCAGGGTCCTTGGCTAAGAGGAGACTCTGCCTTGGGCCCGCCAGTGTAATAAACTGCACTTCACCATCTGCATTGTCCTGAGTGAGTTTGTTTCCCGAAACGTGTGGCTACAACATAATGAGGTCTGGTAAGTTTTTAGCTATGAAATAGACTGGATGGTCTCATTAATAGATTTCGTTAACAATTTGTTAAAATGATTTTAATTACTAATAGCATACCTGCTAGCTCTACCCCCTTCCTTCTGAACGTGTGGATGCTATTTCTAAAATTCCCAGGTGGCTCAGTGGTAAAGAATCTGCCTGCCAATGCAGGAGACAGTTTCAATTCCTGGGTCAGGAAGATCTCTGGAGGAGGAAACGGCAACACACTCCAGCGTTCTTGTCTGAAAAACCCCATGGGCAGAGGAGCCTGGCGGCCTACAGTCCGTGGGGTCACAGAGTTGAACATGACTGAGCACACACACCATACAAACTGTGATTAAGTGAACTGTCTGTATCGTCAAGTTGCTAAAGTGTCTTTGTATCACCTGAGTTGGGTTGTGTATTAGCGTTGGCTCTTGGGAGCCTCTGAATCTGCAGCCACATCATCGGTTCCCACAGCTGATTTTGGACTGGTTGGAGGTTTTCTAATTATCAGAAGCTAAGACTGCCTTTAAAAGGACTCCCGTCTGGACCATTGCTGAATTCTGAAAGCCAGCTCACCTATCCTCACCCTATCCTAATCCACCAAGGATCGGTAGGGACTAATCCTCTTGACAGAGCTGTGGCCCATTTCATAGTGACCACTTAAGGCATAACCCCTCTGGCTTGTTCTGAACTAGACTCATCCTCACTGTGTTTTCCTTAGGCTTCCCTCTGTGCCTCTTCCTTTTATTCTATACAACTTACCCTCTGGGACTATCCCACTCCTTGGCTAACCTTTGTTGTTCAGTCGCTAAGTGGTGTCCGACTTTTTGCCACCCCAGGGACTGCAGCACACCAGGCTTCCCTGCCCTGCACTGTCTCCCAGAGTTTGTTCAAACCCATGTTCATTGAGTCGGTGATGCCATCCAACCATCTCATCCTCTGTCACCCCCTTCTCCTGCCTCAGACTTTCCCAGCATCAGAGTCTTCCAGTGAGTCAGCTCTTCAGGTGGCCAGATGTATTGGAGCTTCAGCTTCTGCATCAGTCCTTCCAATGAATATTCGGGGTTGATTTCTTTTACGATTGACTTGTTCGATCTCTTGTAGAGTCCAAGGGACTCACAAGATTTATTGTAGTTACGGTTATCATAGTTATGACAGTTATGTCAAGAGATATGGTTATCAGAGTTCTACACATCTTCCGTGTCTGCCCTCAGCATTTCCTTTTCTCTTGACTTTAACTGAGATCTCCACCCATTATGCGGGTCTTTCAAGTGGAGGCTGTTTATTTTCTCACAAAAAATATGTATCCATATTCCCAATTACTGCTTTCAGCCCACTATTCCACTATTGTTTAAAAACCCATGTTTCTTTGAGATGAATGTCAATGGGCTGTAGTACCCTGGACCCCTCTTTGTTGCTGTCACTTACGTACCCCTCTGACTCACAGACTTAGCTGCGGTGAGGATTAATGAGTTATGCGCAAAGCACTCGGAATGGCCCACACACAGTGCCCTATGCGTCTTCTCAGTCATTGTTACTATCTTTGTCTCTCATAACTGCCTTGCTGGGGAGGCCGACGAGGATGTGGGCTTCTGATGGATTCTCCGGTGTAGGAGGCTTTCCGGTGGGCCTCGAGGAATTTCCTTTTAAACAATAGGAGCTCTGGCCAGCGCTTCTCTGGAGACCTCTGGCGCCTGTGTGCTCCATCAGCCCGCAGGAAACAGCACTGTGTTCAGTGACCCCCACCAGGCGCCCCTGGCCATCAGGTGGGGAGCCTAAGAAACCAACGCTAGGCCCCTCGTAGAAATTCTTTTTTTTTTATTTCCTCTTTAATTATCAGTGAAAGAGGAGAGTGAAAAAGCTGGCTTAAAACTCAACATTCAAAAAGTAAGATCATGTCTTCCAGCCCCATCACTTCATGGCAAATAGAAGGGGAAAATGTGGAAACAGTGGCAGATTTTCTTTTCTTGGGCTTGAAAATCACTGCAGATGGTGACTGCAACCATGAAATTAAAAGATGCTCCTTGGAAGAAACGTGATGACAAACCTAGACAGCATATTAAAAAGCAGAGACATCACTTTTGCCGACAAAGCTCTGTATAGTCAAAGCTGTTTTTTTTTTTTTTTCCAGTAGTCATGTACAGATGCGAGAGTTGGACCATAATGAAGGCTGAGCACTGAAGAACTGATATTTTTGAAGTGTGGTCCTGGGAAAGATTCTTGAGAGTCCCATGGACAACAAGATCAAACCAGTCAATCTTAAAGGAAATCAACCCTGAATTATTCATTGGAAGCACTGATGCTGAAGCTGAAGTTCCAATACTTTGGCCCCCTGCTGCAAAGAGCCGACTCATCAGGAAAGACTCTGATGCTGGGAAAGATTGAGGGCAGGAGAAGAAGGGGGCAACAGAGGATGAGATGGTTAGCATCACTGACTCAACAGACATGAATTTGCTCAAACTCCAGGAGATGGTGAACAACGGTGGAGGCTGGCGTGCTGCAGTCCATGGGGTCGCAAAGAGCTGGACATGGCTTAGTGACTCAGTTCAGTTCAGTTCAGTCGCTCAGTCACGTGCGACCCCATGAATCGCAGCACGCCAGGCCTCCCTGTCCATCACCGACTCCCGGAGTTCACTCAGACTCACGTCCATCGAGTCAGTGATGCCATCCAGCCATCTCATCCTCGGTCGTCCCCTTCTCCTCCTGCCCCCAGTCCCTCCCAGCATCACAGTCTTTTCCAATGAGTCAACTCTTCGCATGAGGTGGCCAAAGTACTGGAGTTTCAACAACACAACAAATAATAATGATCAAAATATATCTCATAAATTAATGAAAACATAGTAACAAAGTAAAAATGCCCGACAGTAGGCTGTAGAGTAATATGGTTTAGAAGACAGCACTCGGCGATTCAGATCTGATCGGCCTGGGACAGAGCTGGGAAATGTAAGAACCCGTGTGGCCCAGGAAGAGGCTACTGTGTGTGGATTGGAGACCATGGTTCCCCATCCTGGCTGCATGCTAAAATTACTTAAGGAAAGTTTAAAAAATACTGCACTTAGGGCACTCCCTCCACATATTCTGATGCAGTTGATCTGAGTGAGGGCTTGGCCCTAGACATTTTATGTATGCTCCCTTTTTGGATCTGATTCTGATGTTGACATGCTCTGTGCTGGGAGCTGATTTAAGACAGAAACTAAAGAGCTTGCAGAGCGCAGGTGGCCGTGCTGGAGGGAGGATCACGGGAGACCACCCATTGCTTTCTTTGGGAGCATCTTCCTGGTTCTTCACGAGTCTATTCCCAGTGACCTGAGACCAGGGCATTGAGGAAAGGACCCAGGTTTTGGACGAAGTTGGGCATCGCCTTTCAAGCTGGCTGGAGATGCCCCATCCAGTCAAGCTGGAGACTTGGGGCGAGTCACTCCCCCACTTGCCTCATGGGTGACGCAGTGCAAACGTCGCCTCACTGTAGCCTTGCAGCCACCTGTAAACAGAAGCTGTCCTCTTTAGTAAATGCTTGAATCTCTTTTTTGTTTCTCTGCAAGATAGTTGATTGGAGCCTTCTAAGCCCAAAGAGACAGTTGCTCCTTCTAAGCTCACCCAGGTTGAGTCACAAACTATAGCCAGTTCTTCCAGCCGTCCACAAGGGCCCTGAGTCAGGACCGTCCCCATACAGAGGCTGGGTTTTCTGAACCAAAGAGCCAGACTAAACCTACCTCATAAGTCATATTAAAAACTGTGAATGGTTATATGAAAAGGGTTATGAAAAGATGAAAATTCAGTGACTTTAGGTAACATTTCAAAAGGAAGTAAAATTTAAAGTTTTGATACAATATGTAATTATATAAAATGGGAGCCAGCCTGGAGAATCCAAGTTGAGGGTTCTAATAGGTCATCTTCCTATTTTTCACAGCACCTGGATGTTCAGATAATGAAAAAAGAAAATTCAGAAATCTATGGAGAGAGATGGAGAAGGAAATGGCAACCCACTCCAGTATTCTTGCCCGGAGAATCCCAGGGATAGAGGAGCCTGGTGGGCTGCCGTCTATGGGGTCTCACAGAGTCAGACATGACTGAAATGACTTAGCATGCATACATGGAGAGAGATTATAAATTCCAAGGCTCTGAGTTTCTGGTCTCTTATCTACAGTCTCTATTGTTTAGAATGTAAATAATCTATTGCTAATAATTCTTTTTTACATTTCTAATATCCTGCTGGTCTTTAGAATAATTATTCAGTTCAGTTCAGTTGCTCAGTCATGTTTGACTCTTTGCAACATCCCTGGACTGCAGCACACCAGGCTTCCCTGTCCATCACCAACTGCTGGAGTTTACTCAAACTCATGTGCATTGAGTTGGTGATGCCATCCAACCATCTCATCCTCTGTCGTTCCCTTCTCCTCCCGTCTTCAATCTTTCCCAGCATCAGGGTCTTTTCAAATGAGTCATGTCTTCACATCAGGTGGCCAAAGTATTGGAGTTTCAGCTTCAACATCAGTCCTTCCAATGAATATTCAGGACTAATCTCCTTTAGGATGGACTGGTTGGATCTCCTTGCAGTCCAAGGGACTCTCAAGAGTCTTCTCCAACACCACATTTCAAAAGCATCAATTCTTTAGCACTCAGCTTTCTTTATAGTCCAGCTCTCACATCCGTACATGACTACTGAAAAAACTATAGCTTTGACTAGACAGGCTTTTGTAGGCAAAGTAATGCCTCTGCTTTTCAATTGTTATCACTGCCCAAATTCACCCTTTTCAATAGGCATTATGACACTCCCCAGGCTAGCTTGTGAGGGTCTTAATCAGTAATAGACCCCATGACAGGTGCTGCTCTCTAGGCTATATGCCACCTTTGTCATCTACTTTAAAAAAATTATATTTAAAAAAAGCCACAGCCTGCCCCATTTCTGCTTCATCGTCTATCTTGTTACCTCTTATTCTTAAAATCTGGTTGGAAAAAGTGAAGGGGAAAGATGAGAAGTAAAGAAGGAGAGGTACTTCCCTGGCAGTCCAGTGTGTAAGACTCTGCACTTCCAATACAGGGATCGCGGGTTTGATCCCTGGTCGGGGAACTAAGATCCCACATGCCACGGGGCAGCTAAGCGCCCCCTGCAGCTAGAGAAGCCCGCATGCTCTAGATCCCACGCCTTGCAACTAGAGAAAAGCCCTCACGCCTCGATGAAGACCCAGTGCAGCCAAAAATAAAGAGAGCCGATTACAGTTAGGAGGGTGGGGAGGAGGTGGTTGGGGGGCTGTGGGTGTGTCAGGGGAGCAGGACCTGGTTTGGAACCATGGGCACTGGGCTGCAAGTTTTACTGTCTTGTCCTGTCACTTCCTGGTATTTTGTTTGGCTTTTCTCATGAGTAAATCATTTACATTAAGGGGTAGTGTAGAGAGAAAATGGGGTAATACATGCAAAAAGCCTGTTGTATCCTGGTAAATGTTTAACAGCTGGCTCTGTGGGGTGAGAGGGGAGAAATCTTGATTTGGAGAATGTGCTGGCTTTGTGGTGTACGTACTCCAGCTGGTTTCAAGCCGCCGGTTTAGTGTCACAGGACACAGAGTTGGGGAGGGAAGCCACAGCCAGGTCTTTGGAGCCTGGATGAGCCCGTTCCAGTCCGCCACTGGAATGCATACCCCAAAGAGTTTGAAAACCCACTTTCCTCCAATAAGCATTATATAAACAGCAGATCCTCTGAGAACCACAAAAAAGGCATGGCAGGTTCTGTTGTTGCTGAGTTTTAGTAGCACACAATAGGAGTTTAACAAGTGGGGGTTAACCGTGGATCGAGTGAATGTGAGACCTCCATTAATTTCCTAAAGGAAAAGGGGTCAGGATGGAGAACAGCAGGAAACGCTAATAGTTGCAAACACCCACATTTAGGATGTAACTAGGGCCTGTTGTTTGGAAACAGGTCACTGGGGGGGTTTGGTGACAGGCTATGGAGCCATTCATCTTGAGGTCAGTGCTTCGCATCTTTCAGGGATGTCAGTAATCCAAAAGGAGGTGGAAAGAAAAGCATCTTGTCTATCTGATGTTTGACACGGGGATCTGACTTTAGAAGGAAAATCAGAGATGGAATCAGCAAGGGTTGGTACTTTAGAACTGGGCAGGTGAGTGCTCTCTGGAGTTGAGTGACCAGGGCCCCCAAAATCAGCCTTTGTTTTAGCAGCAGTCTGACCATCCATCCCTCCACCTGTCTATTCATGTATCTCTGCACGTGTCCATCCCATCAGGGTCTTCAGTTGAACAAAATAACTTAATCTTGAGATACTTTAGGAGCAACACATACCTTTTAAGTACATCTTAAATACAATTTGGTACATCTGGTTCCATGATCAATCAGACAATTTAAAAATTATTTATTGTGGAAATTTTCAAATACACAAAAAGGTAGAGAGAAGAGGATAACAAATGCCCAGGTTCAATCGAGCAGAATCAGTGGAGGAGGGGTCAGGAGGTGGGGTCCGTGTCCACTCGGGTTGGCCCCATTGGCCACCTGTCTGATTCCATCTCTTCCTCCGTCTCCCCCCACCACTTGCTGGGACAGTGTGATTCCAGCCTTCCCGTCTTTGTGCTGGCTTTTCTCCCCTCTGTAACCACCGTACCATAACCACCTTGCATGAAATGTTTTGAGATTAATGCTAGCCAGGAGAGAATAAAATGAGCCCATTTGCAGCAACACGGATGGACCTAGAGATTATCATACTAAGTGAAGCAGGTCAGACCGATATCATATGACATGACTTACTTACGGAATCTAAAAAAGGGATACGAATGAGCTCATTTACAAAACAGACACGTGGACATAGAAAGCCATCTTATGGTTACCCAAGGGAAAAGGGCAGAGGGATAAATTAGGAGTTTGGAATTAAGACATACACCCTACTATACACACACACACATATAAAATACACACATATATATGGGTTGCCCAGGTAACACTAGTGGTAAAGAACCCTCCTGCCAGTGTAGGAGACATGGAGATACAGGTTCGATCCCTGGGTAGGGAAGATCTCCTGGAGAAGGGAATGGCAACCCACTCCAGTATTCTTGCCTGGAGAATCCCCATGGACAGAGGAGCCTGGTGGGCTACAGCCCATGGGGTCGCAAAGAGTCGGACACCACTAAATCACTTGGCTGTACACCTGAAACTAACACAGCACTGTAAACCAACTGTAATTAAAAAGAAAAAAGCTTACACACCACAGGGGAGAGGACATTAAACTTTGAAAGGCCACCCCCTTCCAAGGGGATTTGTCACAGGCAGTCTTGTAAGGGTAACTTCGTGGATGTAAACGGCACAGTGGGATGGTTACGAGTGCACACTTTCTAGGCAAGGCTACGGACGGAGCAGCAGGGAGGAGTTTCTTCTGAGTGTTTTCAAGCCCCACATTTATCTGGCGAGTTTTAAATCGCTCTGGTGAGCATTTCATCTACTTCTTGCACCTCCATCAACAGCTTCTCTGGTCTGTCGATAGCTTTCTTTTTTTAAAAAAAAAAAAGTTCATTTATTTTTAATTGGAGGATAATTGCTCTACAGCATTGTGTTGGCTTCTGCCACACATCGACAGGAGTCAGCCACAGGCGTACGTGTGTCCCTCCCTCCTGAGCCTCCCCGCACCCCCACGCTGTCACAGAGTCCCGATCTGAGGTCCCTGCGTCACACGGCAGATCCTGGCGGCCGTCCATTTCGCACGGGGCCCTGCACGCGTTCCAGCGCTACTGTCCAAATCCGTCCCATCCTCTCCCTGCCCCACTGTGTCCGCGAGTCCGCTCGCCACGCCTGCGTCTCCACGGCTGCAGCGCATCTAGGCTCACCGGGGCCGTCTCCCTAGATCCCATACATGTGCGCTGGGTAGCTTTCTTAAAGAACAACCCCACCTAGGAGAGCGTGTAGGCTCAAGTCTGCTGTCGGGATTCCCCCATGCTAACTGGAACCGGAAACCCAGGGCCTCACGCAGGGCGGAAGGAGCTTACTGCCTTAAAGAAAGATCGCCAGGTTTCTAACATCCGGCTTCGATTCTGCTTTTCTCCCTCACTGCCACCCCCGACCCCGCCGTGCACCTCAGCTCTCCAGCCTCTCCACTCACTCTTCTTCTGGACCATGTGTTTTTCCTCTCCTTCCCCAGCAAGGCTGCATCCGCCCCTGAACCGGGCCTAGATGTCACAGCTTGGGACCCCTCCTGTGTGGTTCGTCTCCCCATCAGGGCAGAGGGGTCCTAGGTGGGGCTTCCTGTATCCTGTCTCCCATCGGTACCCTAGCGCCCCCGTACCGCACAGTCCCGGGGAAGGGCTCAGGAACTCCTCCCAGCACGAATGAGCCTGTGGTTTTTCAGAAACTGATTATTCTCCGCTGGGATTTCCAATCCCTCCTTTCTGCAGCCCAGGGGGAGCCTGGGTACCTTGTTTCTGCTTCTTAAGATTCGTCACCGAAGGCTGGGAAGAGGAAGTGAGTGGGACAGACCGTGGATGCTGCTACTGCCTTTAGGAAGGTTGAACTTTCGGCAGTGTGTTTGGATTCTCCATGTTTTTAGCCGTTTTCCCCTTAGAGTCAGGACACCGAATTCCCCGAGCCTTGAGGGGACCTTGGGAATGGTTGTCAGAGGCTATGTCTTCAGGAATGGAAGATTCGCCAAGGCCAGTCTGTCAAAACAGAAGCGTTAGAAGCGGCATGCCGTGGAGCCACTGAGCTACAGGCTCCTCTGCGGGGAGACTCTTAGGGTGCTAGCATCCCACATTTTGGAAAACCCTACGTGGGTACTAGATTGTTTTTCTTGAAGTGGTGAGAGGGCACTCATGTTTCTTTACGCCGACCCTTTGTTGGACTGCCTTCCACATAACCCAGTAGTAAATCCTCAGACCACCCTTTAGAAAGAAATTAGCCACAGCTGAGCAAACAAGGTTCCGCAAGGCTAACTTGCCCAGATTCAGGCGATAAGTGATGCGCCTGGGCTCAAATTCCTGGTGGACGCCCCCCCTCAGCCCAGGTTCTTCCATTATTCTTGAGGCTGCTGCTGCTAAGTCGCTTCAGTCGTGTCTGACTCTGTGCGACCCCATAGACGGCAGCCCACCAGGCTCCCCCGGCCCTGGGATTCTCCAGGCAAGAACGCTGGAGTGGGTTGCCATTTCCTTCTCCAATGCATGAAAGTGAAAAGTGAAAGGGAAGTCGCTCAGTCGTGTCCGACTTCGCGACCCCATGGACTGCAGCCCACCAGGCTCCTCCCTCCATGGGATTTTCCAGGCAAGACCACTGGAGTGGGGTGCCATCGCCTTCTCCAACTCTTGAGGCTAGGGATGCAGAAAAATGTTTCCTGCAGGGCCAACCCTCACTTAAAGTAATTAATCTTCAATTAAAATAAATAAATTTATATTTTTTAAAAAAGGTGCTTAGAGAATTCCCTATTCATCTATTCATTCTCAGGGAGGCCCTAATGCACCTCAAGTCACTCAGTGAGACAAATGTTTCTTTTTTATTCTTCTAACTTGAAACATCTCCATTTGGTGCTGGTATATCCTTAACAACGCCCTAATACTCACAGATTTCCCCTTTTTGACAAAGAAAGGAAGCCTTCAGCAGTCATCTGTATCTCTAACATTTTATAGCATTGTTTTGTTTTCTTAGTATTTACATGTTCCCCTGTTTTCATGGCAAATCATACTTGCTTTACATTCACAGTATGCTATGATGTTTTCTTTAAAATAATGGGTTTACATGAAAAAATGATTTCAGAAAATATTAGGTAATAAAAGCAAAAGTTCAAGTGCTGGCTCAGCTAGGTAGACACATGCAAAAGAATGAAGTTGTATCCCTTCCTCACAGCACACATAAAAATTAATTCAAAACTACACACATTTATATGATTATGTGAAATTATGAAATTCAGAAGAAAATGTAAAAGTAAATTTTGAGACCTTAGGTTAGGTGATTTTTGTTTAACGTATGAAGCCAAAAGCATAAGCAACATACATTGCTGGTGAGACTGTAAAATGGTGCAGCTGCTTAGGAAAACATGTTGACAGTTCCTCAAAATTTCAAACATAGAATTGCCATTTAGTTCAGTAGTTTCAATCCTAGATAAATGAAACCATGTGTCCACACAAAAATTTGTACATGAATCTTTATAGCGACATTGTAATAACTAAAAAATGAAATCACAAATTTTGATCACCTGTTGCATGCATAAATAACAAGGTAGTTGTGATGGTTGATTTGGTACAGTTACATGGCTGAGCCATGGCATCCAGATATTTGATCAGATATTACTCTGGATGTTTCTGTGTAGGTATTTTTTGGATGAGATTGACACTAAATTTGTAGACTCTGAGTAAAGCAAATGATCCTCCATAATGAAGGTGGCCCTCACTCAGTCAGCTGAATGTCCAAAGACGACAAAAGATGAGCAAGAAGGAATCTGCCAGTAGACTGCCTTTGGACTTGAATGGCAATTCTTCCATAGGTCTCCAGCCTGTAGCCTACTCCTGAGGTTTTTGACTTGTCAAGCTTCCACAATCATATGAGCCAGCTACTTAAATACCTCTCAAGGTGTAGAGAAAAGGGAACTCTCCTGCACTGTTGGTGGGAATGTAAACTGGTAGAGCCATTGTGGAGAACAGTATGGAGGTTCCTTAGAAAACTAAAAATAGAGCTACCACATGATCCAGCAATCCCACTTCCTGGGCTTGTATCTGGAGAAAACCATGGTTCAGAAGGAGTCATGCCCTACAACAATCATTGCAGTGCTGTTTACAGTAACCAAGACATGGATCCAACTGAAATGTCCATTGGCAGATGAATGGATAAAGAAGTTGTGGTACATATATACAGTGGACTATTACTCAGCCTGCAAAAGGGATGCTAGTGGGAAGCTGTTGTATAACAGGGAGCTCAAGCTAGTGCTCTGTGATAATCTAGAGGTGTGTGTTGGGAGGGCTGGGAGGGAAGTTCAAGGAGGAGGAGATATTTGTATACTTATGACTGATTCACATTGTTGTACGGCAGAAACCAACACAACATTGTAATGAAATTATCCCCCAATTAAATTAAAAAAATTTTTTAAAGAAGATATGGTACATATATACAATGGAATATTACTCAGCCATGAAAAAGTGTGAAATAATGCCATTTGCAGCAACATGGATGGACCTGGAGATTATCATAGTAAGTGAAGTAAGAAGAGTAGAGTGGAGAAGAGATGGAGGTTCCTTAGAAAACTAAAAATAGAGCTACCACATCACCCAGCAGTCCCACTTCTGGGCTCGTATCTGGAGAAAACCATGGTTCAGAAGGATTCATGCCCCACAACGATCATTGCGGTGCTGAAAGACATATTATATGATACTGCTTATGTGTGAGTGGGTGCTAAATTGCTTCAGTTGTGTCCCACTCTTTGAGACCCTATGGACTGTAGCCCACCAGGCTCCACTGTCCATGGAATTCTCCAAGCAAGAATTCTGGGGTGGGTTGCCATGCCCTCCTCCAGGGGATCTTCCTGACCCAGGGATTGAATCTGCGTCTCCTTCAGCTTCTGCATTGCTGACAGATTCTTTACTGCTGAACCCTGGGGGATGCCCAGGATTGCTTAACTGTGGGGTATAAAAGAATGATACAAATGAATTTATTTACAAAACAGAAACAGACTCACATACTTAGAAAACAAGTTATGGTTACTGAGGGGAAACGTGGAAGGGGAGGGATAAATTGGGGGTTTGGGACTGACATATACATACTACTATATTTAAAATAGATAACCAACAAAGACCTACTCTATAGCACAGGGAACTCTGCTCAATATTCTGTAATAACCTAAATGGGAAAAGAATTTGAAAAAGAGTAGGTATATGTGAGTCGCTTTGCTGTACACCTGAAACTAACCCAGCATTGTAAGTTAATTATAGTCCAATATAAAATAAAAATTTTAAATACAAATCTCTGTATACATACATACTCATCCTGTTGATTCTTTTTCTCTGGAGAGCACTGACTAATACAGAGGTATATCTAGGTATAATGGAATATTATTTGACAAGGAAAAGGATTGAAAACATTATATGAGTGAAAAAAGTCAGCCACAAATTGTATGATTTCACATATGTGCAATGTCCAGGATAGGCCAGTCCATAGAGACCTATAGTAGGCTGATAGTTGCTTAGGCCTGGGGAGTGTGTGTGCTGGCGGTGGGGGCTGGGATGTGGAGGCACAGTTAGTGGGTCTGGACTTTGTCCTGTGGGCGATGAAAATGTTCTAAAAGTAGATGATGGTGATTATTGTGGTCTGCCCAGGTGGCGCTAGCGGTAAAGAATCTGCCTGCCAATGTAGGAGACACCGGTTTGATCTTTGGGTTGGGAAGATCCCCTGGAGGAGGGCATGGCAACCCACTCGAGTATTCTTGCCTGGAGAATCCCATGGACAGAGGAGCCTGGTGGGCTATATATATGCATGGGGTTGCAAAGAATCAGACTCAACTGAGCCAGTAAGCACGCAATGCATGATTGTACAGTGAATATACTAGAAAAACTCTGAATTGTACACTAAGTGATGAGTTATATCCCAATACAGCTGTTTTTTTTTTTTTTTAAGTGCAAGTAGGAGCAAGTGACGCAGCTAAGTTCATGAAGAGAGTACAGAAGTGTCCACAGCATGGGGAGACACTGAATTGAAGCCTGCTGTTCCTTAGACGATCTCCTGTGCCTCTCTGGAGACACACTGTCTGTTCGTGTTTCCTTTTTATTCCCTGTGGTGTTATTCATAGTCACAAGCAAATCAATTCAATCTGGTCTAAACCAGTAGCTGTATTACTCAACCCAATTAAAAGTATAAGAGCAAAATATAGGTTGGCTTATGAAAGAAGAGGTAGAGACACTGACGGATGCCAAAGAAGGAAACAAAAATAGACGTTGGACCACTGCCTGGAAGCAGGAGGAAATTTACGTCAGGAGGGCGGTTTGTGTGATATTTCATGTGCTGAGTGTTTCCATCCATGAACAAAGAGCCTGCTTGCTTCTCGTCCCTCATGGAGACACACGGAGCTGGTGTCGTCTGGCTGCGTGGTCAGCATCCTCAGTGGTCTCTGAAAATCAGTGCCTACAGATTTTCCAGAGAGTTGGTGCCAATGTGTTTCTGAGTGACCATCGCCTATTCCCTCAGTATATGTATATTTTAAAAATGGATTCAGCATAGAAGTCCATTTACTGAGGCCACTTGCATATTAAGTAAAAACCTTTATTAAGTAGTTAAGCTTTCTTGGACACCATTCTCTTCTCTGAGGACCATCGTGCAAATACTACCCAATCCCTCACGGCCCCTACTGAGTGGACAGCAAGTCTTGTGACCACACCTCCCAGACCCCAACTGATTCTACCAGGGGTAAGCTATCTGATCGACATTGGACCAATCAGGTCCTCTTTTCTAGGAATCTGCAATTCAGATTTAGAGGCAACCCCCTCCAGTATTCTTTAGCAAAAGGGCTTCCTGGGTAGCTCAAATGGTAAAGAATCTGCCTGCAATGCAGGAGACCTGGGTTTGATCTCCCTGAAAAAGAACATGGCAACCCAGTCCAATATTCCTGTCTGGAGAATTCCATGGACAGAGGAGCCTGGAGGGCTGCAGTCCCTGGGGTCACAAAGAGTTGGACACGACTGAGTGACTACTACTTTCAGTGCCACTTTAATGTATTTTCTGAAAGAAGTTTAGAGTGACTTCTAGAAGTTTTTCATTGCAAGCATATGGTACTGAAAGGGTGTTATTTCCTGGGTTCCATAAATACATTTTAAAATAAAATAATTGTATCACTCTTTTATTCATATCCAAATTCGTCCCTTAAGTTTATCCATCCATCATCCATTAAAAAAAAAGAATAAGCCCTATATTAACAGCAAGACATTTTCCATCACTCTCTTCTCTTTAAACCTATGTTTCCATTCCAAATTGCCCATTTTTAAAAACTGGAAAAAAAAAAAAAAAAAAAAAAACATTGATCACAGTGTCTTCATTCTCCAGAACAGAATTCTTGTTGTGGTGAGTGGGCTTAGCTGCCCTGTGGCATGTGGAATCTTAGTTCCCAGACCAGGGATGGAACCCATGTCCCCTGTGTTAGATGGTGGATTCTTAACCACTAGGCACCAGGGAAGTCCCAACACCACTATTTTACATTGCCCTTTGTGGGTGTCTGAAGATTTTTACACAGAATGGTAAACCATCATTGGGAGATTGATGGGAGATTGAGCGAGAGGTTAATTCTTTTAAGTGGTAGAAGCACTACTGAGAACACGGAGGAGGAAATTAAACACCAGAATGGATCCCCTGGAGGCGGGCACAGCAACCCACTCTACTATTCTTGCCTGGAGAATCCCACGGACAGAGGAGCCTGGTGGGCTACAGTCCATGGAGTCGCAAGAGTCGGACACGACTTACTGGCTAAACCACCACCACCACGTGATACCTTGGCCACCTTGCTTCTCTGGCAGAACAGTTTTAAGAAAAAAGACAAACTGAAGTTGAGGATCTTCTAATGAATTTCCTAAAACTTGCCAAGAGCTCACAAACCAGCCAGTCTTTGCTACCTCCAGTTTGAAGGCTGTTGCTGTCAGGCACTGTGAGGCTTTCTGGAATTTGCAAGGCGGATTTATCTTTCCCTTAGCTCTTCTATCCCTGCCTTAGCCCAGAGAAAAATGACCAGTCCCAATACTTTCACTTCCTGCCTCTCCCTTCATCCCTTTTCTGGCTGCTTCTGAGTGGAAGAGTGGCTCACCGACGGCCACGTTCAAGCAGGATTCTTGATAGGGTGGCTGACCAGTCAAAGCCACACGTACTCCCATGTGGCAAGAGCAGTTGACGGTCCCGTCTTGGACCTGCCTTTGTTCAGGTGTGCGTGTGTGTTGGGGGGGGTGGTCTTGTGCTACCAGCCTTGGTGTCATTGGCATCCTGGAGCAGGGCCATCCAGAGGACAGGCACATCTTCGTCAGCTTCTCAGCCACAGACTCTGTTGGGACCAGCCCAGCAACGAACCGACCTGAGGGAGTGGTGCGCAGCAGAATAAAGAAAAAGAAGACTCAGAAATGAAGTGGGATCAGGGGGCTGATGCCATTTGCAGGCAGAAGCCCAGATCCTAATCCTTGCCTGCTTTTTATTGCTAACATCTACTTCCTTGTATGTGCTCTAGAGATATCTGTTCTTTACAATCTCAGATCGGGGATAAAGATATACAACATGCAGTCCTCAATGTCAAACCTTTCATGACTCTGTTTGGCCCTTTGGCTAGTGACGACCTTCCACAGCAACTCCCTCAAGGCTCTGGTTAGGGGAACGGTCACTAGTGGTTTTCCATCAGTCACATCGGTACTTCGACATCTTGTTTTCAAGATGTTTTTCTACGATGTACTTTTTACTGCTCCTAGCCCTTCGCCTGGGGGTGATGAAAAAGTCATTCTTATTTTTCAAAGAAGCCCTGCTAATGATAGTACAGGCCTGTGCATAGCATATTCCCTACAAGACCTGACTGCTCTCGATCAACTGGGATTGCAGTAGGACGTCCCAATGTGTCCTCCAGCCCAGCTGTCCTAAGAAGAAAGCTGATGTTTGGGGAGTAGCTGCCAGTCCTGGCTGATTCCTCACTAGCATTTCCTCTCTTCCTCCCTATCGCTGCTCTGGAGCTTGCTCTGACCTCACCTAGTGAAAGATCTGATACCTTGTATTTGCAGGCATGCTCAGGGGCTCAGTTGTGTCCAGCTCTTTTTTGACCCTATGAACTGTAGCCCGCCAGGCTCCATTGTCCATGGGATTTTTCAGGCAAGAATACTGGAGTAGGTTGCCGTTTCCTCCTCCAGGGGATCTCCCTGACCCAGGGATCGAACCCACGTCTCCTGCATTGGCAGGCAGATTCTCTACCACTGTACCAGCTGGGAATGAAAGATCTGATACCCTCTTTTATACCCTCTTTTATCTGCATGTGTATTGGTGCACAAAGATTATCTTTTATCTTTGAAAACCATTAATGAAAGTTGCTAAGAGAGACTTCCCTGGCCATCCAGTGGTTAAGACTCTGCACTTCCAACGCAGGGGGCTGGAGTTCAATCCCTGGTTGGGGAACTAAGATCCCATATGCCGTGTGGTGTGGCCAAAAATAATAATAAGTAAAAATTTAAAAATAATAAGAAAGAAAGTTGCTAAGAGAGTAGATCTTAAAAGTTGTCATCACAAGAAAAAAAGATTTGTACACTGTATAGTGATGGAATTTAAACAGATTTACTGTGGTAATCATTTTGCATTGTATACACACATTGAATCATTATGTTGTACCAGTTGTAATGGTATAGACCAATTATATCTCAAGAAAAAAATAAAGAAAATACATATGAATGAATATAGAGAATTATCCATGTCTACATCCAGTTCACATATCATGATATATTCCATCATTTAAAAAAATACTAAAATGGAACCAAAACTTACTATAGGAAAGTCAGCCTCCTTAAATGGCTTAAAGCAGTGCTTTTCCAACTTTGCTGTGCATACAAATCTCCTAGGGAAATTGCAAAATCTGATTCAGTCGATCTGGTGTGGGGCCTGAGAGTCGCGTTTCTAACAGGGTTAGAGATGATGCTGATTCTGCTGGTCCAGGGACAGTACATATGTTGAGACGACTCACTGGAAAAGACCTGAGGCTGGGAAAGATTGAAGGCAGGAGGAGAAGAGGGCGGCAGAGGATGAGACGGTTAGAGAGCATCACCGACTCAGTGGACATGAATTTGAACAAACTCTGGGAGATGGTGAAGGATAGGCAAGCCTGGCGTGCTGCAGTCCATGGGGCCGCAAAGAGTTGGACACCACTGAGTGACTGAACAACAACGGTGAGGGATAGAGAACCTTAATAATCGGAGTTTCATTCCAGCTGCATATAGCAGAAAACCCAAAATACCAGTTATTTTTTTAAAGAGAAGATTATTTCTTTCTCATTTCTCATGGTTGCTAGGCCTGGGCTGATGTGGTGACTTCACAGTACAAAAAGGTAACAGGTGCCTCTTTTTCTGCTCCATCAGCCTCAGAACCCCGCCTTCATCATCAAGATCACCAGCTGCGGTCCCAGCTCTCATGTCATATCTTGGGTCAGCAGCAGTTATATCTCGAGCACCTAGGATAAGCCTATTACATGGCAGATAGCCAGTAAATATTTGATGACCATGCATGGGAGAGAGAGATCAGCAAACACATATGAAGAACTTCCAAAAATTATTTGATGGAATCTCCCAACAAATCATACCTGTGGGAGAAGTACATGTCATGGCAAAGGCAATACTCAGAGGCCTCATGGGCCTGAGATAATAAACTCTCCCGTCGGCTTGCCCGGGAAGTCCCTGAGAGAGGCTCATTTGTTCCAGGGAGATGAAGGTTCACAGCATCGGGCTCAGCATTCGGTGCAGCTCTCTGAGAGCCAGCCCACATGGCATCCTCAAAGGGGCAGGCTTGGGAAGCTAATTCACTGTGGTCCAGAGGTCACTCGGAATGGAAGCGAGATGCTACAACATGGATGAAACTTGAGGACATTCTTCTAAGTGAAAAAAAAAATATATATATATATATAAAAGAAGAAATACTGTATGATTTTACTTATATGAGGCACTTAAATTAGTCAAGTTCAGAAGACAGAAAAGTAAAATAGAGCTTCCTGGGGCTGCGGGAGAGGTGAATGGGGAATTAGTACTCAATGGGCAGAGTTTCAGTTAGGGATGATGAAAAGTTCTGTGGATGGATGGTGGGGATGGTTGCACAACAATATGGAGGTACTCAACACCCCTGAATGGTACACTTAAAAGTGGTTGGGACTTCCCTGGCAGTCCAGTGACTAAACCTCTGTGCTTCCACTCCAGAGGACACGGGTTCAACCCCTGCTCAGGGAACTGAGACCCCACATGGTGTGCGGCACGGCATGGTGTGGCGAAAACAAATAAAGAATAAATAAATTGTGAGGCTTGCCATTAGAAGAAAGGTTAAGGAGGTAAATTCGATGTTATGTGTGTTTTACCACAATAGACAAAAGCAAACAGCAGTCTAGAGGTTGATACCAGAACTCGGCGTGGTCAGCGCTCAAGGGAGCCCATGGGTTGGGAGGGGTGCAGGAGGGGTTCTGTCAGTTACGTGAGATGAGCAGGGCATGCGGGAGTGGGGGACCGTGGGCGGCCTGTGGCCAAAGGGGCCTGGATGTCTCCTCTTACCTACATTTCCGAGCTCTATCCCTCAGTGGATTTAGAAAAACAGACTGGAAATTATCCGGACAGACTAAAGTTATCAAGCCAAGCAAACCTGGCAAGATGGCACTTGGAATGCAGCAAGCTGGCGTGTTGCCTAGACTTGAAGGAAAGTTCTAGCAGAGCTCTTTCTCCCCCGGCTCCATGTCTGATGTGATGACCGCTCTTGGTGTCGGTCGCCGAATACTGGACCTGACACTGTGGATCTTCACCACGATCCTGAAATCAAGCTGAGTTTGCCAGGCACAGCCTTTAAACCAGTGGGAATTCCTGAACTCGCTTCCTTTGGGATTCTTTGCGGATCTGATGACTCAGTTCAGTTCAGTCGCTCAGTCGAGTCCGACTCTTTGCGACCCCATGAATCACAGCACGCCAGGCCTCCCTGTCCATCACCAACTCCCGGAGTTCACTCAGACTCATGTCCATCGAGTCCGTGATGCCATCCAGCCATCTCATCCTCGGTCGTCCCCTTCTCCTCCTGCCCCCAGTCCCTCCCAGCATCAGAGTCTTTTCCACTGAGTCAACTCTTCGCATGAGGTGGCCAAAGTACTGGAATTTCAGCTTTAGCATCATTCCTTCCAAAGAAATCCCAGGGCTGATCTCCTTCAGAATGGACTGGTTGGATCTCCTTGCAGTCCAGGGGACTCTCAAGAGTCTTCTTTTGCAAGAGGGCATCAGAGGGCAGACCCACTGAAACCATACTCACAGAAAACTAGTCAATCTGATGACTAGTATTTCCAAAATAAGTTTTGCTTTTCTTTTTAAAATCCATTGTTTGTTTTTAGCTGGGTCTTGGCTGATGCTTGCAGGCTCCTCTCTGGCTGCAGTGCAAGAGCTTCTCACTGCAGTGGCCTCTCTTGCTGCAGAGCGCTGGCCTCTAGTTTGCATGGGCTTCAGAGGTTGTGCTGCGTAGGCATAGCTGCCCCGGGGCAAGTGGAATTTTCCCGATCAGGGATCCAACCCAAGTCCCCCTGCACTGGCAGGTGGATTCTTAACCCCTGGACCACCAGGGAAGTCCTGATAGCAAGTTTTAACTTTCTTACCCGAAAAATCCTCATGTACACATCCACGCATGGATCCAACTAGAAGTTCACAGACCTAGGGTTACACATGCCTGTTCTAGATGTGGAACAATTTTGTCTAGATATTTGCCTGCTGTGTCACCGGTTGTAACCAGGTCAATGTTGGTGCCAAATGGACCCTTGCTCATAGGTGCTCCTAGAAGCTCAAGGTCTGATTAAGAGACATGCACAGCACTGGTTGGGATTGCCTAGTTTTAAGTGACAAAAAGCTAACCTAACAAGCTTAAACTAGAAGTCAATATATTGGTTCTTTTAACCGAGATAATGGGTTTCAGGCACTGCTGGATCAGGCTTAAAGTGAATCATCAGGATTCGGTGTCTCCATCTCACAATTCTGCTCTCCTCTGGCTTCTTAGATTTTCTCATGAAGGCAAAGCTCTAGTCATCCATGATGTTAGTGCTAGTGATTTTAGGAGAAGAGACACATTCTTCTTCTCAGGATCCAAACCAAGCCTCCGGAAAACTTTTACTTGCATCACAGACCTACACCCTCTTCCTGCCGGCCTGCGTCCTGTGCTTCCCCATGGGTGGGGGAGGCGGGGCCATGTGTCTGACAGCCTTAGAAGGCGGAGAAAGGAGTTTCTGAGCGGAAAGGAGCCTGGACAGAAGAAATATGACAGACATCTACTGCACAGGTGGAGCTCAGCTGGTAAAGAATGTACCTGCCGTGCAGCAGATCCCGGTTAGATTTCTGGGTTGGGAAGGTCCCCTAGGAAAGGGTAGGCTAACCACTCCAGTGTTCTTGCGCTTCCCTGGTGGCTCGGGTGGTAAGGAATCTGCCTGTAGTGCAGGAGACCTAGGTTCGATCCCTGGGTTGGCAAGATCCCCTGGAGGAGGGCATGGCAACCCATTCCAGTATTCTTGCCTGGAGAATCCCATGGACAGAGGAGCCTGGCGGGCTGCTGTCCTCAGAGTCACAAAGAGTCGGACACAACTGAGCGACTAAACACAGAGCAGCACTGCAGATGTCTGTACAAATGATTGCAAGTCAGCATGGTGAGGTCTAATGGAGATAGATATGGAGCCAACAATTGTCCTGGATATGGGGACTTCTCTGGTGGTCCAGTGTTTAAGAATCTGCCTGCTAATGCAGGGAACACAGGTTCCACCCCTGGTCTGGGAAGATCCCGCATTCTGCAGAGCAGCTCAGCCCGTGCACCACAGCTCCTGAGCTCAAGCCCTAGAGCGTGTGCTCTGTAACAAGAGAAGCCAATGCAAAGACAAGCCTGCACACCAAAACTAGAGAAAGCCTGTGCACAGCAAGGAAGACCCAGTGCAGCTGACCACACAATAAATTCATTAATTAATTTAAAAATATATGTATAAAAAACGAAGACCCAGCACAGCCAAAAAAAAAGAAAATTAAATTTTTTTAAAAATATAAATTGGAGGCTAATTACTTTACAATATTGTGCTGGTTTTGTCATACATTGACATGAATCCTCCACAGGTGTACACGTGTTCCCCATCCTGAACCCCCCTCCCACCTCCCTCCCCATCCCATCCCTCTGGGTCATCCCAGTGCACCAGCCCCGAGAGCCCTGTCTCATGCATCGAACTTGGACTGGCGATCTCTTTCACATATGATAATATACATGTTTCACTGCCATTCTCCCAAATCATCCCACCCTCGCCCTCTCCCACAGAGTCCAAAAGACTGTTCTTTACATCTGTGTCTCTTTTGCTGTCTCGCATACAGGGTTATCTATGGATACGTTTCAGGTAAAGACAGCTAAAGCTTCATCAAAGATATCATGCATGATACAGGTTTTAAAATAAAAGCAGAAATCTATTTATTTTGCTAAATATCATCTATCGATAGCTCCATGTCTTATTTCTTTCTTGTTCATTGTTTTGTTCTTCCGCAAAGCACAATGCCTACATATTTTAGGAGTTCAATGAATATTTGTTGAGTTGTCCTTTTGCAACAACAGTAAGGTAACTTCGGGGCTTCCCAGGTGGCACTAGTGGTAAAGAACCTGCCTGCCAATGCAGGAGACATAAGAGACTCAGGTTCAGTCCCGGGCCAGGAAGAGCCCCTGGAGGAGGGCCTGGCAACCCACTCCAGTGTTCTTGCCTGGAGAATCCCATGGACAGAGGAGCCTGGGGGGCTGCCGTCCACGGGGTCTCAAAGAGTAGGACACGACTGAGGGGACTTGGCATGCATGCACAGGGTAAAAGCCCCCAACCCCTCCCAGCATCAGAGTCTTTTCCATGAGTCAACTCTTCCCATGAAGTGGCCAAAGTCCTGGACCTTCAGCTTCAGCATCATTCCTTCCAAAGAAATCCCAGGGCTGATCTCCTTCAGAATGGACTGGTTGGATCTCCTTGCAGTCCAAGGGACTCTCAAGAGTCTTCTCCAACACCACAGTTCAAAAGCATCCATTCTTCGGCGCTCAGCCTTCTTCACAGTCCAACTCTCACATCCATACATGACCACAGGGAAAACCATAGCCTTGACTAGACGGACCTTAGTCGGCAAAGTAATGTCTCTGCTTTTGAATATGCTATCTAGGTTGGTCATAACTTTCCTTCCAAGGAGTAAGCGTTTTTTAATTTCATGGCTGCAGTCACCATCTGCAGTGATTCTGGAGCCCCCCAAAATAAAGTCTGACACTGTTTCCATTGTTTCCCCATCTATTTCCCGTGAAGTGATGGGACCGGATGCCATGATCTTCATTTTCTGAACGTTGAGCTTTAAGCCAACTTTTTCGCTCTCCTCTTTCACTTTCATCAAGAGACTTTTTAGTTCCTCTTCACTTTCTGCCATAAGGGTGGTGTCATCTGCATATCTGAGGTTATTGATATTTCTCCCGGCAATCTTGATTCCGGCTTGTGTTTCTTCCAGTCCAACATTTCTCATGATGTACTCTGCACAGAAGTTAAATAAGCAGGGTGATAAAATACAGCCTTGATGCACTCCTTTTCCTATTTGGAACCAGTCTATTGTTCCATGTCCAGTTCCAACTGTTGCTTCCTGACCTGCATACAGATTTCTCAAGAGGCAGGTTAGGTGGTCTGGTATTCCCATCTCTGTCAGAATTTTCCACTGGGAGGGATTGGGGGCAGGAGGAGAAGGGGACGACAGAGGATGAGATGGCTGGATGGCATCACGGACTCGATGGACGTGAGTCTGAGTGAACTCTGGGAGTTGGTGATGGACAGGGAGGCCTGGCGTGCTGCCATTCATGGGGTCGCAAAGAGTCGGACACGACTGAGTGACTGAACTGAACTGAACAGGGTAACCTCAGTCTTCCCTGGGGGCTCAGCGATAAAGAATCTGCCTGCCAATGCAGGAGACACAAGTTAAATCCTGGGTCAGGAAGGAAGATCCCCAGGAGAAAGGAATGGTTACCCATCCCAGTATCCTCGCCTGGGAAATCCATGGACACAGGAGTCCTGGGGGACTGCAGTCCATGGGGTTGAGAATAGTTAGGCACAACTTAGTGACTGAAACAACGATAAGGGCAATCTCCTATTTAGACGAAGATTTAAAGAATTAAAGCACAGAAAGATCATGCTGATAAATTTACTTCTCATTTTACGTTTTGTCTTTAGTTGGCTCTTATCCACAGAGACAACTTTCAGATAACACCAGCACTCAGTTTCATTTGTATTGTTATTTTTCATCACCAACATCTGACAGCCTTGATATATATATTTTTAATTTGTCAGGCTCTTTGTCGCATCAAATAAAGCATGTACATGAGAGCACTAAGCAAATACAAAATCCTAGAAAAACGCAAGCTGCTTTTATTATTAGAAGGTTGGAAATGCCGTAGTCTTTAACTTATTCTCGTGACAGAATGAGAGTCCTTAGAAGAACCAAAGGTTTTCTTAGTCAGCTTGCTTCTCTTTCCACGCAGTCCTTCCCTAGAGAACTTATTTATTTTTTCACTGTGGTCCAAGCAGAGCTGAAAGGACATGGACTTTAAATTTAAATATGCAGGCTGCGTGTGTACTTGTTCAGTTGCTAAGTTGTGTCCAACTCTTTTGGGACCACATGGGCTGTACCCCACCAGGCTCCTCTGTCCATGGGATTTCCCAGGCGAGAATACTGGTGTGGGCTGCCATTCTCCTCTAGCAGATCTTCCCAACCCAGAGATCAAACCCATGTCTCCTGCATCGGTTGGTGGATTCTTTACGGCTGAGCACAAGGGAATCCCTAATACCTAATCAGGATCTGGTGAAAAAATTAGTACAGTGAGGAGTTTTGATTTAGTAATACTTAGCGGTTACATCAAATAGCTTTGTTTTGACCATGCCGTTAAGTCCCAGGGGTTCTTAATTCCCTGACCGGGGATTGAACCTGGGCGCTCAGCAGTGAAAGGAAGAGTCCTAAACACAGGACGGCTAAAGAATTCCTTCAAATAGCTTTTTGATCTTGGTTTTTGAATATCATTAGGACAATTAAGATCTGTGCTGATTTGCCCCTCCCACTCTCATCATTGGTCCAAACTAGGCCCTCTTTTATTTTATCTACCTGTGTGTTTATTTGTTAACAATTTAATGAATACCCTTGGACTCACTATCCAGTTAGAGAACTAACACATTGAGAGAAACTTCCATCTTTTGCTGTGCCCCTTCCCCTCCCCACCCTGCCCCCTACTGCCTGCCCTCTGCCTACTGTGTGGGCACAATTCTGAATCTTGTATTTTTATTCATTCTCGATTTCAAATATTTTTATCACACATATATGCATGCAAACAAATTGATGATTAGTTTTCACTGCTTTTGACTTTTATAAAAAGCATATTGTTCTGTATATAGTCTTCTGGGACACTTTTTCCATTTAGTTTTCGATTGCCAAGAGTTATTTACTTCTGTTACTAAGAGTTGTGGACTACTATGATTCATTCATCTTCACTGCTGTATAGCATTTCATTGTGTGAAATACAACGGTTATTTATCTGGCTTCCTGGATCCTGGAGTTTGGGTTTTCACATTTCTTGCTGCAATGAATTTTCTCATAAGTGGTTTATTCTCCCAGTGCATACCTGTTGGAGTTGCCCTCAGTTTATATCTATGAATGGAATGTGGGTCAATTGTAGGTAGTGTAAATGTTTACCTTTGCAGTATAAAACCAGTTTTCCAAGCAGCTGTAACAATTTATATTCTCACCATGCTAATGATCTATCTGCTTCAGCTCTTGGTATTATTAGACCTCAATTGTTTACCAGCTATATGGATGTAAATTGGCATCTATGGTCTTGATTTGCATTTCCTGGATTATTTATGAGAAATTCAATAAATGAAATAGGAAGAGAAGGATTATCCATATGAAAAATAAATCAGATTCTTATCTCACATCAGACATGCAAATCAACTCCAGATGGATTAAGGATTCAAATATCAAAAGCAAAACTTTAAAACTCTCAGAAAAAAAATATGAATGTATATCTTCAGATCTGCAGGGTAGGAAAGGATTTCTTAAACAGTGGACCCAAAAAAGCCCATTATCAATGAAATGTGATGGATTTGACTACACTGAAGTTAAAAACTTGTATTAATCAAAAGACATGTTAAAGAAGGTAAAAAGATAAACTACAAACAGAGAAAATGTGTCATATATCACAAAGAATCTACCAGGAATATTTAAAAACTTCTACAAGTCAATAAACAAAGGACAATAACCCAACAGAAAGATAGGGAAAGGCGTAAATGGACATTTCACAGAAGAGGAAACACATAAAGCCAACATTCATATGGCAAGACACTCAGTCTCCTCAATTTAAAAAGCATCCTTTGAGGAAAATCAGGATACTTTCAAACCTTAGCCACTTCAATCTTCCCCTAGGCTAAGAAAAGAAGTCTAGAAAAACAAAATGCAAACAAACATTTGTCCCATATTTCAGAAAAAGCAACCAAAATGAAAGGAAAGTAGAATATTTACCAATGTATTTTGTGTATTCTCCGATTTTGAGGATTTCTGCTGCCTTACATATTGTTGGCACTCATCAGTGGTTAATTGATTGATTCACTGTGGCTGATTTTCTGTAAGCTTAACTTTGATTTCTTTCAGACTCAGAACAGATGGGCACATAGTTTTAAGACATTAATAAACATTATAGAACATGATCTTCTTTCTCTGAACTCTGTGCCCTGTTGGCTATGAGAATAAAGCATCCACTTGAAGGAAGAAATCAGATTTAATCTAAAAGGCATGGTATGGCTAAGGAGTGGCAGACCCTGTGGTCGAAAACAAAGTGCTGAGTCAGCATTGCTAGGGTGAATCAGAGCACAAAAGAGGGTGGGAATACCCCCAGGCCCCCTCACAAAGTGATCTCGAAATGAAACGAATGTGTTTTTATAAAACAAGCACTACATTGTAAGGTGCTCTCAGAGAGCCCTGGTTTAATAAAGGTGACATTCCAGAGGGTAGTTACTTCTTTTATATCAGATTATAAAAATGTGAGCTTGTAGTATTTGATTTTTTATTCAGGAAAACAGCTCTAAATATTAATATTTCTAAAGATTGATCTGTATGGGAGTATCCTAAAGGAAACTGATGTGATAATACTGTTTTGGATATTCTGCAGTAAGCTATAACCTTATTGTGTATGATCTTTATCCAGATAATGTGAAAATACATACTAAAAGACCCAGAATTTTATGTTTCCTTTGACCCAGCAATTTGATATCTATAGCTCAGATGGTAAAGAATCTTCCTGCAAGGTGGAGACCAGGGTTCAATCCCTGGGTTGGGAAGATACCCTGGAGAAGGAGATGGCAACCCACTCCAGTATTCCTGCCTGGAGAATCCCATGAACAGAGGAGCCTGACGGGCTTCAGTCCATAGGGTCGCAAAGAGTTGGACACTGAGTGACTAACACACTAACTAGTCAGTTCCAAGGAAGCAATCATGGATGAGCCTAGAGATACAGTTACTAGAATTTTCATCAAAGAATCATCTATAAAAGTGAAAAAGTAAAAGCAAGCTAAATGTTAAAAATGAGGAAATAATTAAATTGCAGTTTACCAACACATCTATTAAAACAATGAGAAAACATATCTGACGTGGAAACTGATCATAGAGTTACAGGTCATGAACAGAATATAAGGTATGATCTTATTTGAAGTATATACCCCAGGATTTCCCTGTAGCTCAAACGGTAAAGAAACTGCCTGCGAGGCAGGAGACCAGGGTTCGATCCCTGGATTGGGAAGTTCCCCTGGAGAAGGGAATGGCAATCCACTCCAGTATTCTTGCCTGGAGAATTCCATGGACAGAGAAGCCTGGTGGGTTACAGTCCATGGGGTTGCAAAGAATTGGACACGACGGACCCACTCCAGTGTTCTTGCCTGGAGAATCCCAGGGACGGGAGAGCCTGGTGGGCTGCCGTCTATGGGGTCGCACAGAGTCAGACACAACTGAAGCGATTTAGCAGCAGAGCAACTAACACACACATTACACCAATGTACGCCTAAAGAAAACAGGCTGGAAAGACTGACACCACGCAGGAGAAGAGACAGTGCAGCGGAAATGATCAGAAGGCCGTGGGCTACCCCCAGAGCAGCAGATGGAAAGGACGCGAGTAAAAATAAGCACAACCGACAAACAAAGACTCAGGGAAAGAATGGACTGAAGGATGAAACATGGAAGCTTGAGTCAACTCTCAAAACCTGAAAGTGGGGAATATTATGTCTAGAATAAGAAGAATATCAGGTCCAAAGTGGTATAACTGTTAACTAAAAGTGAAAGACTTGGCTGTTCTGAAGAGGCCATTCAGTGAGAGTAAGGAACGTCAGGAAGATACGTGTTAGATCTAGTACCCAACATTTCTGAGTGCCTACTATGTGCCAGGAGCTGTCACTTGCCTTATTTACTTGTTTAGCGTTTTGGCTGTGGCGGGGCTTCATTGCTGCACTCGAGTTTCCCTAGTTGTGGCGAACAGGGGTTACTCTTCAAGCTGCACGGGCTTTCACTGCGGTGGCTTCCCTTCCTGCCGGGCCCGGGCTCTAGAGCTAGGGCGTCAGTAGCGGTGGTTTATGGGCCTGGTTACTCGAAGCTACGTGGGATCCTCCCGGACCAGGGATCAAACCAGTGTCCCCTGCGTTGTCAGCCAGATCCTTAACCACTGGACCACAGGGAAGCCCAGAAGTGCCTTATTTAATCCTTTCCAGAAACCCTGGGACAGGTGAGGGTCAGAAAGGTCAGGCGATCTGCTCAAGGTCGCATGAGTACGATGGGGTGGAGCCAGGATCCTGAGCCAGTATTGCTAGAGCCCTATGGCAAGAAAGAAATGATTGGTGACCATAACTTTTGATTGGTAACTATAATTTTTTTTTTTTCTGACCATGCCACGTGGCTTGTGGGATCTTAGTTCCCCTACCAGGGATCAAACTCGTGTCCCCTGCAATGGAAGGTAGGAGTCCAAACCACTGGACTGCCAGGGATTATAATTCCCGGTAATTATACTTTTTAATGATTTTGAACTTAAGCCCCAACAGTGGAGGAAAAGTCCTGCAAACTATGGTATATTATAGATGCCTTATCAGAGTCTCAAAACCAACAATGTTGTGGGCTACTTCTATAGCTAAAAACTGTAAATGTGAAATGTCATTAAGTGGGAAAAACAGAACAGTGATGAGAGCTCTGCCAAACACATGTGCTCCTATTGACCAAGCCTGGGGGTGAGTTTGTATGATATATGTTGATGCATTATCAAATGCATAACAGGTTTTTCTGCAAGTGAGGAAGACTTCCTTCTCTTGTGCCTTATTTAATGTATCAGTGTATTCTTCTTAATATATATTTTGAATGATTTGCTTTCCCTTAATCATTAAAATTTATATTCTTTCAAATATTTATATGACTTCCAACTAATAAATTAAAATATTGAATTTTGCCAAATTAAATTCCCCCATTCATTTCAACATTGGCTGAAAATTATCATCCAGTTTTTCTAAACATTTAATGAACTCACCAGTCCAATAGATTAACTCTTATAACTGTTTTAAACATCTTGAGACTTATTCCACATACAATAACACAAAGACTGTACCATTAAAAAAAATAAAAAGGATCGGTACTCTTGTCTAGTTTCTTCAGCTTATAATATTTTTGAGATTCGTCTATGTTGTAGCATATATCAATACTATATTCCTTTTTATTCCTGAGCACTATTTCATAGGATGGATGTGCCTCAATTTGCTTATTCATTCACTTATTAATAAGCATTTGGTAAACAAAATAGTGTCATTTGCAGCAGCATAGATGGATGTAGACTGTCATACTGAGTGAAGTAAGACACAGAAAAACAAGTATGATATCACTTTCACTTATACTTCAGTTCGGTTCAGTCGCTCAGTTGGGTCCAACTCTTTGAGACTCCATGGACTACAGCACACCAGGTCGCCCTGTCCATCACCAGCTCCCAGAGCTTGCTCAAACTCATGTCCATTGAGTGGCTCATGCCATCCAACTGTCTCATCCCCTCTCGTTCCCTTCTCCTCCCGCCGCCTGCCATCTTTACCAGCATCACGGTCTTTTCAAGTGAGTCAGCTCTTCACATCAGGTGGCCAAAGTATTGGAGTTTCAGCTTCAACATCAGACCTTCCAATGAATATTCAGGACTGATCTCCTTTAGGATGGACTTGCTATCCAAGGGACTCTGAAGAGTCTTCACCAACACCACAGTTCAAAAATATCAATTCTTTGACACTCAGCTTTCTTTACATTCCAACTCACATCCATACATAACTACTGGGAAACCATAGTTTTGACTAGATGGAACTTTGTTGGCAAAGTAACATTTCTGTTTTTTAATATGTTGTCTAGGTTGGTCATAACTTTTCTCCCATGGAGCAAGCGTCTTTTAATTTCATGACTGGAATCACCATCTGCAGTGACTTTGGAGCCCCAAAAAACAAAGTCTGACACTGTTTCCACTGTTTCCCCATCTATTTGCCATGAAGTGATGGGACCAGATGCTATGATCCTTGTTTTCTGAATGCTGAGTTTTAAGCCAACTTTTTCACTCTTCTCTTTCACGTTCATCAAGAGGCTCTCTAGTTCCTCTTCATTTTCTGCCATAAGGGTGGTGTCATCTGCATATCTGAGATTATTGATATTTCTCCCAGCAATCTTGATTCCAGCTTGTGCTTCATCCAGCACAGCGTTTCTCATGATGTACTCTGCATAAGTAAAATAAGCTGGGTGACAATATACAGCCTTGATGTACTCCTTTCCCGATTTGGAACCAGTCTGTTGTTGCATGTCCACTTCTAACTGTTGCTTTCTGACCTGCATACAGGTTTCTCAGGAGGCAGGTCAGGTGGGCTGGTATTCCCATCTCTCAGAATTTTCCACAGTTTGTTGTGATCCACACAGTCAAAGGCTTTGGCATAGTCAAAACACAGAAGTAAATGTTTGTCTGGAACTCTCTCGCTTTTTCGATGATCCAGTGGATGTTGACAATTTGATTTCTGGTTCCTCTGCCTTTTCTAAAACCAGTTTGAACATCTGGAAGTTCACCGTTCACATATTGCTGAAGCCTGGCTTGGAGAATTTTGAGCGTTACTTTGCTAGCATGTGAAATGAATGCAATTGTGCGGTAGTTTGAGTATTCTTTGGCATTTCCTTTCTTTGGAACTGGAATGAAAACTGACCTTTTCTAGTCCTGTGGCCACTGTTTTCCAAATTTGCCGGCATACTGAGTGCAGCAATTTCACAGCATCATCTTTTAGGATTTGAAATAGCTCAACTGGAGTTACATCACCTCCACTAGCTTTGTTTGTAGTGATGCTTCCTAAGGCCCACTTGACTTCACATTCCAGGATGTCTGGCTCTAGGTAAATGATCACACCATCGTGATTATCTGGGTCATGATGATCTTTTTTGTACAGTTCTTCTGGGTATTCTTGCCACCTCTTCTTAATATCTTCTGCTTCTGTCAGGTCCAGACCATTTCTGTCCTTTATGGAGCCCATCTTTGCATGACATGTTTCCTTGGTATCTCTAATTTTCTTGATGAGATCTCTAGTCTTTTCCATTCTATTATTTTCCTCTTTTTCTTTGCACTGATCGCTGAGGAAGGCTTTCTTATCTCTCTTTGGTATTCTTTGGAACTCTGCATTCAAATGGGTCTGTCTTTCCTTTTCTCTTTTGCCTTTGTTTCTCTTCTTTTCACAGCCATTTGTAAGACCTCCTCAGACAACCATTTTGCCTTTCTTTTTCTTGGGAATGGTCTTGATCCCTGTCTCCTGTACAGTGTCTCGAACCTCAGTCCATAGTTCATCAGGCACTCTGTCTATCAGATCTAGGCCCTTAAATCTATTTCTCACTCCCACTATATAATCATAAGGGATTTGATTTAGGTCATACCTGAATGGTCTAGTGGTTTTCCCCACTTTCTTCAATTTAAGTCTGAATTTGGCAATAAGGAGTTTATGATCTGAGCCACAGTCAGCTCCCAGTCTTGTTTTTGCTGACTGTATAGAGCGTCTCCATCTTTGGCTGCAAAGAATAGAATCAATCTGATTTCGGTGTTGACCATCTGGTGATGTCCATGTGTAGAGTCTTCTCTTGTGTTGTTGGAAGAGGGTGTTTGCTATGACCAGTGCGTTCTCTTGACAAAACTCTATTAGCCTTTGCCCTGCTTCATTCTGTACTCCAAGGCCAAATTTGCCTGTTACTCCAGGTATTTCTTGACTTCCTACTTTTGCATACCAGTACCCTATAATGAAAGGAACATCTTTTTTGGGTGTTAGTTCTAAAAGGTCTTGTATGTCTTTATAGAACCGTTCAACTTCAGCTTCTTCAGCCTTACTGGTCGGGGCATAGACTTGGATTACCATGGTATTGAATGGTTAGCCTTGGAAATGAACAGAGATCATTCTGTCATTTTTGAGATTGCATCCAAGTATTGCATTTTGGACTCTTTCGTTGACCATGATGGCTACTCCATTTCTTCTAAGGGATTCCTGCCCACAGTAGTAGATATGATGGTCATCTGAATTAAATTCACCCATTTCAGTCCATTTTAGTTCTCTGATTCCTAGAATGTCGATGTTGACTCTTGCCATCTCCTGTTGGACCACTTCCAATTTGCTTTGATTCACGGACCTAACATTTCAGGTTCCTATGCAATATTGCTTTTTACAGCATCATACCTTGCTTCTATCACCAGTCACATCCACAGCTGGGTATTGTTTTTGCTTTGGCTTCATCCCTTCATTCTTTCTGGAGTGATTTCCCCACTGTTCTCCAATAGCATGTTGGACACCTACCGACCTGGGGAGTTCATCTTTCGGTGTCCTATCTTTTTGCCTTTTCATACTGTTCATGGGGTTCTCTAGTCAAGAATGCTCAAGTGGTTTGCCATTCCCTTCTCCAGCGGACCACATTCTGTCAGACCTCTCCGCCATGACCCGTCTGTCTTGGATGGCTCTACACGGCATGGCTCATAGTTTCACTGAGTTAGACAAGGCTTTGGTCCATGTGATCAGATTGGTTAGTTTTCCGTGATTGTGGTTTTCAGTCTGTCTGTCCTCTGATGGAGAAGGATAAGAGGCTTATGGAAGCTTCCTGATGGGAGAGACTGACTGAGGGAGAACTGGGTCTTGTTCTGATGGGCGGGGCCGTGATCAGTAAATTTTTAATCCAATTTTCTACTGATGGCCAGGGCTGTGTTCCCTCCCTGTTGTTTGGCCTGGCCAAACTATGGTGGAGGTAATGAAGATAGTGGCGGTGACCTCCTTCAAAAGGTCCCATGCACTCACTGCTATACTCAGTGCCCCCAACCCTGCAGCAGGCCACCACCGACCCACGCCTCTGCTGGAGACTCCTGGACACCCACCAGCAAGTCTGGGTCAGTCTCTTGTGGGCTCACTGCTCCTTTCTTCTGGGTCCTTGTGCACACAAGGTTTTGTTTGTGCCCTCCAAGAGACTGTTTCCCCAGTCCTGTGTAAGTTCTGGCAGCTCTCTAGTGGGGTTAATGGCGACCTCCTCCAAGAGGGCTTAGGCCACACCCAGGGCTGCTGCCCTTGCAGCAGGCCACTGCTGGCCCGTGCCTCCTCAGGAGACACTCAGACACAGTCTGTCTCAGTCTCTGTGCTGCTTGCTGCCTGCTAAATCACTTCAATCGTGTCCAACTCTTTGCAACCCTATGAACTGTAGCCCACCAGGCTCCTCTGTCCATGGAATTCTTCAGGCAAGAACACTGGAGTGGGTTGCCATTTCACTTATATGTGGAATCTAAAAAAAAAAAAAACAGTACAGTTAACTTATTTACAGAACAGAAGTGGAGTCAAAGATGCAGTAAACAAACTTAGGGTTACCAGGGAATAAAGGGGGAGGGGGATAAGTTGGGAGACTGGGATGGACATATACAATATTTATTGACACTACTACATATAAAATAGGTAACTAATAAGAACCTGGGGCTTCCCAGGTGGCTCAGTGACAAAGAATCCATCTGCCAATGCAAGAGACTTGGTTCATTCCCTGGGTTGGGAGGATCCCTTGAGAAGGAAATGGCAGCCCACTCTAGTATTCTTGCCTGGGAAATCCCACGGATGGAGGAGCTGGTGGCACAGGCTGGCAAAAGAGTGAGGCATGACTTAGCGACTAAACAATAACCATAAGGACCTGCTGTATAAAATAGGGAGCCCTACTCAATACTCTGTAATGGTATATATAGGAAAAGAATCTTAAAAAAAAAAAAAAAGAGAGAGAGGATAGATGTGTATGGATAACTGACTGACTTTGCTATCAGGTCAGTTCAGTCACTCAGTCAAGTCCAACTCTTTGCGACCCCATGAACTGCAGCACGCCAGGCCTCCCTGTTCATCAACTCCCAGAGTTCATTCAGACTCACATCCATCGAGTCCATGATGTCATCCAGCCATCTCAATCTCGGTCGTCCCCTTCTCCTCCTGCCCCCAATCCCTATCAGCATCAGAGTCTTTTCCAATGAGTCAACTCTTCCCATGAGGTGGCCAAAGTACTGGAGTTTCAGCTTTAGCATCATCCCTTCCAAAGAAATCCCAGGGCTGATTCCTTCAGAATGGGCTGGGTAGAACTTCTTACAGTCCAAGGGACCCTCAAGAGTCTTCTCCAACGCCACAGTTCAAAAGCATCAGTTCTTCGGTGCTCAGGTTTCTTCACAGTCCAACTCTCACATCCATACATGACCACTGGAAAAACCATAGCCTTGACTAGACGGACCTTAGTCGGCAAAGTAATGTCTCTGCTTTTGAATATGCTCTCTAGGTTGGTCATACCTTTTCCTCCAAGGAGTAAGCGTCTTTTAATTTCATGGCTGCAGTCACCATCTGCAGTGATTTTGGAGCCCCCAAAAATAAAGTCTGACACTGTTTCCCCATCTATTTCCCATGAAGTGATGGGACCGGATGCCATGATCTTCATTTTCTGAATGTTGAGCTTTAAACCAACTTTTTCGCTCTCCTCTTTCACTTTTATCAAGAGGCTTTTTAGTTCCTCTTCATTTTCTGCCATAAGGGTGGTGTCATCTACATATCTGAGGTTATTGATATTTCTCCCAGCAATCTTGATTCCAGCTTGTGTTTCTTCCAGTCCAGCGTTTCTCATGATGTACTCTGCATAGAAGTTAAATAAGCAGGGTGACAATATACAGCCTTGACGTACTCCTTTTCCTATTTGGAACCAGTCTGTTGTTCCATGTCCACTTCTAACTGTTGCTTCCTGACCTGCATACAGATTTCTCAAGAGGCAGGTTAGGTGGGCTGGTATTCCATCTCTTGAAGAATTTTCCACAGTTTATTGTGATCCACACAGTCAAAGGCTTTGGCATAGTCAATAAAGCAGAAATAGATGTTTTTCTGGAACTCTCTTGCTTTTTCCATGATCCAGCAGATGTTGGCAATTTGATCTCTGGTTCCTCTGCCTTTTCTAAAACCAGCATGAACATCAGGGAGTTCACAGTTCACGTACTGCTGAAGCCTGGCTTGGAGAATTTTTAGCATTACTTTACTAGCGTGTGAGATGAGTGCAATGGTGCGGTAGTTTGAACATTCTTTGGCATTCCCTTTCTTTGGGATTGGAATGAAAACTAACCTTTTCCAGTCCTGTGGCCACTGCTGAGTTTTCCAAATTTGCTGGCATATTGAGTGCAGCACTTTCACAGCATCATCTTTCACCTGAAATTAACACAACAGAGTAAATCAGCTATACTCCAATGAATTTTTTTTTTAAAGAAGCATTGAGTAGTGTCCAGTTTAGATCTACTATGAATGAATTTGCTATTAGACTTCACATGCTGACTTTTATGCAGTTATAGGTTTTATTCTTATTTTGTGGGCTTGTGCCACCCAAGACAGACGGGTCATGGCGGAGAGGTCTGACAGAATGTGGTCCACTGGAGAAGGGAATGGCAAACCACTTGAGCATTCTTGACTAGAGAACCCCATGAACAGTATGAAAAGGCAAAAAGATAGAACACCGAAAGATGAACTCCCCAGGTTGGTAGGTGCCCAACATGCTGTTGGAGAACAGTGGGGAAACCACTCCAGAAAGAATGAAGAGACAGAGCCAAAGCAAAAACAATACCCAGCTGTGGATGTGACTGGTGATAGAAGCAAGGTATGATGCTGTAAAAAGCAATATTGCATAGGAACCTGAAATGTTAGGTCCGTGAATCAAAGCAAATTGGAAGTGCTCAAACAGGAGATGGCAAGAGTGAACATCGACATTCTAGGAATCAGAGAACTAAAATGGACTGAAATGGGTGAATTTAATTCAGATGACCATCATATCTACTACTGTGGGCAGGAATCCCTTAGAAGAAATGGAGTAGCCATCATGGTCAACGAAAGAGTCCAAAATGCAATACTTGGATGCAATCTCAAAAATGACAGAATGATCTCTGTTCATTTCCAAGGCTAACCATTCAATACCATGGTAATCCAAGTCTATGCCCCGACCAGTAAGGCTGAAGAAGCTGAAGTTGAACGGTTCTATAAAGACATACAAGACCTTTTAGAACTAACACCCAAAAAAGATGTTCCTTTCATTATAGGGTACTGGTATGCAAAAGTAGGAAGTCAAGAAATACCTGGAGTAACAGGCAAATTTGGCCTTGGAGTACAGAATGAAGCAGGGCAAAGGCTAATAGAGTTTTGTCAAGAGAACGCACTGGTCATAGCAAACACCCTCTTCCAACAACACAAGAGAAGACTCTACACATGGACATCACCAGATGGTCAACACCGAAATCAGATTGATTCTATTCTTTGCAGCCAAAGACGGAGACGCTCTATACAGTCAGCAAAAACAAGACTGGGAGCTGACTGTGGCTCAGATCATAAACTCCTTATTGCCAAATTCAGACTTAAATTGAAGAAAGTGGGGAAAACCACTAGACCGTTCAGGTATGACCTAAATCAAATCCCTTATGATTATATAGTGGGAGTGAGAAATAGATTTAAGGGCCTAGATCTGATAGACAGAGTGCCTGATGAACTATGGACTGAGGTTCGAGACACTGTACAGGAGACAGGGATCAAGACCATTCCCAAGAAAAAGCAAGGCAAAATGGTTGTCTGAGGAGGTCTTACAAATGGCTGTGAAAAGAAGAGAAACAAAGGCAAAAGAGAAAAGGAAAGACAGACCCATTTGAATGCAGAGTTCCAAAGAATACCAAAGAGAGATAAGAAAGCCTTCCTCAGCGATCAGTGCAAAGAAAAAGAGGAAAACAATATGGAAAAGACTAGAGATCTCATCAAGAAAATTAGAGATACCAAGGAAACACGTCATGCAAAGATGGGCTCCATAAAGGACAGAAATGGTCTGGACCTGACTGAAGCAGAAGATATTAAGAAGAGGTGGCAAGAATACCCAGAAGAACTATACAAAAAAGATCATCATGACCCAGATAATCACGATGGTGTGATCATTTACCTAGAGCCAGACATCCTGGAATGTGAAGTCAAGTGGGCCTTAGGAAGCATCACTACGAACAAAGCTAGTGGAGGTGATGTAACTCCAGTTGAGCTATTTCAAATCCTAAAAGATGATGCTGTGAAACTGCTGCACTCAGTATGCTGGCAAATTTGGAAAACAGTGGCCACAGGACTAGAAAAGGTCAGTTTTCATTCCAGTTCCAAAGAAAGGAAATGCCAAAGAATACTCAAACTACCGCACAATTGCATTCATTTCACATGCTAGCAAAGTAACGCTCAAAATTCTCCAAGCCAGGCTTCAGCAATATGTGAATGGTAAACTTCCAGATGTTCAAACTGGTTTTAGAAAAGGCAGAGGAACCAGAAATCAAATTGTCAACATCCACTGGATCATCGAAAAGGCGAGAGAGTTCCAGACAAATATCTACTTCTGTGTTTTGACTATGCCAAAGCCTTTGACTGTGTGGATCACAACAAACTGTGGAAAATTCTGAAAGAGATGGGAATACCAGCCCACCTGACCTGCCTCCTGAGAAACCTGTATGCAGGTCAGAAAGCAACAGTTAGAAGTGGACATGCAACAACAGACTGGTTCCAAATCGGGAAAGGAATACATCAAGGCTGTATATTGTCACCCAGCTTATTTTACTTATGCAGAGTACATCATGAGAAACGCTGTGCTGGATGAAGCACAAGCTGGAATCAAGATTGCTGGGAGAAATATCAATAATCTCAGATATGCAGATGACACCACCCTTATGGCAGAAAATGAAGAGGAACTAGAGAGCCTCTTGATGAACGTGAAAGAGAAGAGTGAAAAAGTTGGCTTAAAACTCAGCATTCAGAAAACAAGGATCATAGCATCTGGTCCCATCACTTCCTGGCAAATAGATGGGGAAACAGTGGAAACAGTGACAGACTTTATTTTGGGGGGGCTCCAAAGTCACTGCAGATGGTGATTCCAGCCATGAAATTAAAAGGCGCTTACTCCTTGGAGGAAAGTTATGACCAACCTGGGAGCATATTAAAAAGCAGAGACATTACTTTGCCAACAAAGGTCCGTCTAGTCAAGGCTATGGTTTTCCCAGTAGTCATGTATGGATGTGGGAGTTGGACTGTAAAGAAAGCTGAGTGTCGAAGAATTGATGCTTTTGAACTGTGGTGTTGGAGAAGACTCTTGAGAGTCCCTTGGACTGCAAGGAGATCCAACCAGTCCATCCTAAAGGAGATCAGTCCTGGGTGTTCATTGGAAGGTCTGATGTTGAAGCTGAAACTCCAGTACTTTGGCCACCTGATGTGAAGAGCTGACTCATTTGAAAAGACCCTGATGCTGGGAAAGATTGAAGGCGGGAGGAGAAGAGACGACAGAGCATGAGATGGTTGGATGGCATCACGGACTCGATGGACAATGGACGTGAGTCTGAGTGAAGTCCGGGAGTTGATGATGGACAGGGAGGCCTGGTGTGCTGCGGTTCATGGGATCACAAACAGTCAGACACGACTGAGCCACTGAAGTGAACTGAACTGTCTAACACTTTGAAATGAGCTATCCAACAATACACACTTGCCCACAAAGTGACAGACTTTATCAGCACGGGGGGCCTGGGCAGAGAGTAGTAGTGTAAGGGAGCCCAGGACTGCTCTGCCTCGTGGTCTGCAGTCTCGGGTTTTATGGGGGTGGGATTAGCTTCCAGGTCGTCTCTGGCCAATCACTGTGACTCAGGGCTCTTCCTGGCGATACATGCATTCCTCAGCCAAGATGGATGCCAGCAAGAAGGATTCTGGGAGGACAGATGGATTGGCCTCTGCTCTCTCCTTTTATCCTTTCCCAGACTCTTTGAGTTGGTGGTAGCTTGTTAGTTCCATGTCCCTGACCAGGACCTCCTGTTGTAATATAACTCATGCAGATGGTGACTCTGGTGCCTGGCCAGGGTGAGCGGTTTCAGTCATTATTTGCCCTAATAGTTCCACCTGGTTTTCTCAGTGGGAATTTCAAGTCTATTTTTTTCTCATAGATTATGAAACTTGGTGTCTTCCTTGGAAGGGATGTCGGTTTGGGTTTCACACGGCTGATGTTGCCGAACTTGTTGTCTTGCCATTATTACATATTAACCTTGTTTGATACATTAATTGAAAATATATCAGTGCCCTAGGAGTGTGTGAACATCTTGTCACAATGACACATTTAGAGGTCTTTTCCCGAGACAATGAGGCACCAAGTTAATTCTCTTCTTTGGGCCATTTCCCTAGTTTACCATCTTTGAACACAAGGATTTGATGAATTATTGTGCTCTAAATGGTGCTGACTGAGGACTGGATTTCTTTCTATAATGCTGTTAAGTTCTTCCTGCTTTTGGTACAGTTTCTACTTTTCCTAGAGTTGTTTCATTAACTTGTGGATTTCTACTCATTGCTTTCACAGATTTTAAAAAGACTATGCTTTATAAACCAACATGTACTTAAAAGGAAGATACAAACATCCATATATATTAATAAACATAATTTTTGTATAACTGCCTTTCTGTACATTTTATAATTGACTTTTTTCCTTTTGGGTATTGGAATGATGCTCATAGATGCTCACAGAATGACCCAGTTCAGCTAAGGTAATGTATACCAGTGGTTCTCAAAGTGTGGTCTCTGGACCACCAGCAGCAGCTTCACCTGGGAATCTGTTAGAAATGCAGATTCTTGGGCCCTGTTACAAACAGGCTGGATTGGAAACTCTGGGGTGTGGGCCCAGTGATGTGGGTTTTAACAGCTCCATATGGTTCTGAGGCTCTCAGAAGTGTGAGAACCACTGATCTACATTGTCTATGAAGAAGATGATGTTAAACTGTCATTACATGGCCAGGGAAGCCCACTCTGAGTTACTCCATGGCAGATGTTTCCGAAAAGCATCTTTGTAAACAGTAAGGTCTTACTGTGTAGCACAGATAACTATACTCAATATCCTATGATGAGCCCCTTGAACAGCAGGGAGATCAAACAGTCAATCCTAAAGGAAATCAACCCCACTATTCATTGGAATATTGCTGAATGATGCTGAAGCTGAACCTCCAATACTTTGGCTACCTGATGCGAAAAACTGACTCACTGGAAAAGATCCTGATGCTAGGAAAGATTGAGGGCAGGAGGAGAAGGGGATGACAGAGGATGAGATGGTTGGATGGCATAACTGACTCAATGGACACGAGTTTGCGTGAACGCTGGGAGATGGTGAAGGACAGAGAAGCCTGGAGTACTGTAATCCGTAGGGTCGTGAAAAGTCAGACATGACTGAGCAACTGAAAAACAACAATGATAAACCATAATGGAAAAGAATATTTTAAAAATGTATATATATATGTGTGTGTGTGTGTGTGTGTGTATAACCAAATCACCTTGCTTACAGCAGACATTTTTTTAAAAAAGAAAAAGAAAATTAAAAAGCATTTTTGCTTACTAGAAACAGCAAGATGATCCAGATTCAGAGATTTGTTCCCTTTTCCCTGTCACTCAATAAACTCTTCTCCAAGAAGTCCTTTTTCCATTCAGTGAAATTAGAGAACAAAATCCTGCTGTTAGTTATGTTTGCATGTTTTGGGAAGGATCCAAAGAACAGCTGCGGACGTCGGGACACATTCAGTGAGAGAGCTGAAAGGTTCGAAGCTCACACTGATCGTTTTTTCCCATTGAACATGTTACGTTACTGGATTCTACTTACAGTATGAGGTTTTATCGAACGCAAATTTTTCTACTATGTTGACAACATAGAACCTGCTTTCACTGATTCTTTTTCATGCAAGGTTACCCAAACTCTAAATTTTTAAAAAGTTAACCTGCATTTCCTTCTCGAAAAGTCGTCCTTTCGACGTATTTCAAGAGGATGAAAGTATCATCTTGAGAGAGAAGAGGATAGCTTTATAGCAAATTCGTCTCCACAGGGTGGGGTCACGAGTAATGTTACTTTTGTTGCCCTGGGAACCCCGTAGCTGGTCTGTTTTTTTTTAATTATTGAAAACCCATCACTGCCTTATTTATATTTCATTGCAATTAGTATGATTATTTTGAAGTTTTCCCTACCAGGGGATTCTGGTAAAATCAAAAGGAAATTTTGTATTCTTCGACTCTTCTCCACATGTACAATGCTGGTGGTGTGTCTGCTAAATTTGTGTTTCTTTTTTTATTCATGTCTTTCTTTTGTAAAAATTTACCATCTTAACCATTTAAATTTATTCATTTATTTATTTCGCTGCTTTGGGTCTCAGTTGCCACAAGAGTGATCTTCGTTACCTCATGCAGAGTGTTTCACTGTGGCCTGGAGGCTCTCTAGCTGTGGTGCGTGGGCTCAGTGGCTACGCGGCAAATGGGACTCAGTTCCTGCAGCCTCTGCATTGCAACTGCTAAGTCGCTGTAGTCATGTCCGACTCCTTGTGACCCTATGGACCGTAGCCTGCCAAGCTCCTCTGTCCATGGGATTCTCCATGCAAGAATAATGCAGTGGGTTGCCGTGGCCTCCTCCAGGGGATCTTCCTGACCCAGGGATTGAACCCACGTCTCTTACATCTCCTGCATTAATAGGCAGGTTCTTTACTATTAGCGCCACCTGGGAAGTCCCCAGGGATTCCCTGGTAGCTCAGTTGGTTAAAAAATCTGACTGCCAATGGGGAAGTCCCCATTTATTCATTTCTACCCATGTGAGATTTTGTGTTAAAACACAGGAAAGAGTCTACTGACCCCGTTGGAATGCACAAAACAGTGTGATGGAATGTAGAAGATGGAGAATCCACTGTCCAGACCTCAGAGGGCCATCATTTGTCACTTCCCATCTACAGTCATGTCCCCTAACCCCAACCCAGATCAAATGTTCATCTAAAATAAACCCTGGGTATTGGGGATGGCCTAGTCGCTCAGTCATGTCTGATTCTTTGCGACCCCATGGACTGTAGCCCGCCAGGCTCCTCTGTCCATGGAATTCTCCAGGCAAGAAAACTGGAGTGGGTTGCCATGCCCTTCTTGAGGGGATCTTCCTGACCCAAGGATATGATGTAAAAAAAAAGCCAGGTTGTATGACTGTTTTAATTAGCTAATACATTTGTATTACAAAGTAAATTTTGTAAAAGTAGACATTTTTAAAAGGGGTTTTGTATGTGTCATCTTATTTCAATGCCCCCAAAGCTAAAGACATCATGTTATTTTCTTATCTTATATTTAAGGAAACTGAAGCTCAGAAAAGTTCCATGTCCTATCACAGTACACAGGCAGCTTAACCGCAAGGCAGCCCCATGGACTTCTGACCCCCTAGTTCATTATTTGCTCCTGCCCTGAACCAACTGCCTCTCTGTGCGACTGTGTGGTAGTCATTTGCTCATTCAAGTGCAAACTGAGTACTTACCAGGTGCCTGATGCTGGAATTAAAAAAACACCTCTACAACTTGCCAAGCTGGTTTGGGTTTAAAAAAGAGTGCCAGCTCAATTCCAGCATTCAAGGTTCTTTTTTCCTCTGTGACTTTAAGATGCTTCAAAGCGCTGGAGAGTAGGTTTATGCCCATGCTCTTGCTCCTTCCCATAGAGTTGTGTTCGTGGCTTTAACCACTCAAATCCATCTCTTTAATCAAGCTAGGGGCTTTGCAGATGGCACAGTGGTAAAGAATCCACCTGCCAGGGCAGGAGATGCAGGACTCGTGGGTTCAACTCCCGGGTTGGGAAGATCCCCCGGAAGAAGAAATGGCAACCCATTTCAGTATTCTTGCCTCGGATGTCCCACAGACAGACTCTTTGCAGCCCCATGGCTATAGTCCACGAGGGCGCAGAGTTGGACAGGACTTAGCACAACTAAGCATGTGTGAGTATAATCAAGTTAGGCAAATGGCTTATGAATGGGCAGTGGGCTGTGGGTATGTGGATGGGGGCAACACAGCTAGAGAGATCAGAGAAAGAGGGACAGATCTGGGTCCTGGGAGTGAACTTCTGAGGACAGCTGTCTCCTCTTTTTGCTCCGCAGTTGATGGCAGCAGAAAGTCACAGAATCTGGCTCTAGGGAAAGTCTTGCCTTGAGACTGCCCGAGACTCTCTGTGTGTTGTCTTGGGTTAAAATCATATTAAAGTGCTTTTCTTTCTTTAGTAGTTAAAAGTTCAATGCATATCTACCTTATGATCCAGTCTTTCTACTCTGAGGTATTTCTAAGAGAAACAAAACCATCTGCCCATACTTGTGTACCAGCTTTGTTTATAATACTCAAAACTGGAAACAACCAAAATCTCCATCAACTGGTGAAGAGATAAACTGTGGTATATCCATACAGTGGAATATTATTTAGCAATAAAAAATGAGTGAGTGATACACACTGCAACATGGAAAAGGCTCAAAATAATTACAGAAGGAGGGTACACACTGTATGATTCCATTTATTTAAAATCCTAGAAAATGGGAACTAATCTAGAGTGACAGAAAGCAGATCAGTTGCCTGGGAATGGGGCTGGAGGGGATGACAACAGGGCAGGAGAAAACTCCAGGGGTGGTGTCTACGTTCCCTACCTTGCGAACAAAAGCCCAGACTTCTCAGATTGTTCACTCAAAGCTTGTGCAGTTTATTGTATGTTGATTATCCTGAGATAATTGAAAAAACTCAGAGGTAGGTAGTTTTCTTCCTTTGAAAGATCCCTTGTTTCTATGCCATGACTTCATTTACTGTTTTGTTTTTTTAAATAGACTTTGTTATGAAGAATGATCTAGGTTCGCAACAAGATGTGTGGAAGTACAGAAACTTTTTCGTTACCTCCTGCCCCGACACAAGCACAGCCTCCCCCTATTACCAACCTTCCCTTCTGCCCTGTGGTCGCAGGGATTAGAGCTGTGCTGTTATCCCACCCGCTGCAGCATCCTTTGGCGAGCACCATATCTCTAAGCTTTGTCCGTGTTGTTGTGTGCCTCAGTAGTTTGTTTCTCCTTTGCTGAGCTGTATTCTGGTAGACATACACAGTTGTGTGTCTATTCTGTTGATGGACATTTGGGTTGTCACCAGTGTTTGGTTATTATGAATAAAAATTCATTCCTACATATATTTTTTCCTTGGACAAAAATGTATGAGAATTGCTAGATCACAGGGTAATTCTATGTTTGACTTTTCATGTGTTTATTAGTCATTCCTATATCTTTTTTTGTGAGATGTGTGTTCAAATGTTTTGTCCCCCTAGGTTGCTTATCTTCTTCTTCTTAGTTTGTATTAATAGATAATCTTCCTATTTGCTTCTAAAAGCAAATCCTGTGAGATGTATAAATTTCAATATTTTCTTTCAGTCTGTGGCTTGTCTTTTTCTTTTTGTAATGGTATCTAATGAACAAAATTTTTAAATTCTGATGGTCTGATTTCTCAATTAAAAAATGATTAGTGCCTTTTATATACCATTTATTTTTATTATTTATTTTTTTTATATATACCATTTAAAAATCTTTCCCTATATCCAAGCCTTGAGTATACGTGCTTACGTTTTCTTCTAGAAGCTCTGTAGATGTAGCTTTTATGTTTAGGTCTATGATCTATCTCAGGTTAATTTTTATATAGAGTATACAGTAAGTTTTATTGTTCATTTTTCTTCTGTACAGATATCTAGTTATTCCAGCACCACTTGTTGAAAAGATTTTTATTTCCTTGTTGAATTGCATTGACACCTTTCTCATAAATCAATTAACCAAATATGTGTGCATTTATTTCTGAACTTTTTTCTGGTATTGGCAATCCTTGGCCAATAATACAACTTTAATAACTGTGACTTTAAAGGAAGTCTTAAAATCAGATAGTGTAACTTTAATTTCTTCTTTAAGATGATTTTCACTACTATAGGTCAATTTTTTACTTATATTACTGTTGTGAGTTGAATTTAATCCCCTGCTAGCCCCCAACGATATGTTGAAGTCCTCACCCCCCATACCTGTGGATGGGACTTGTTTGGAAATAGGCTTTTTATAGATGTAATCAAGGTAAGTCAAGGTAGTACGGAGCTTCCCAGGTAGCACAAGTGTTAAAGAATCTTCCTGCCAATGCAGGAGACACAAGAGACGTGGGTTGGATCCCTGGGTTGGGAAGATTCCCTGGAATAGGAAATGGCACCCGGCTCCAGTATTCTTGCCTGGAAAATCCCATGGATGGAGGAACCCGGTGGGCTACAGTCCATGGGGGGCTGCAGTTGCTACACGACTGAGCATACACACACATACTGAATTAGGGTGAACCCTAATCTAATATGACTGTGTCCTTAAGAAGATGAGAAGAGACCCAAAGACACACAGGGGAAAGGCCATGTGAAGATGGAGTCAGAGATCAGAGTGATGCGTCTACAGACCAGGAAACCCCCAGAAGCTCGGGGACAAGCATGGGACTGATTCTCCCTCACAGCCTTCAGAAGGAACCAACCCTGCAGACCCCGTGGTTTTGCACTTCTGGCCTCCAGAACTGTGAGATAATATAATTCTTTTCTTGTAACCACCCAGTCTGTGGTATTTTGTTATGGCAGCCCTAGAAAACTAATATAGTCAATGAAACACAATCCAAACCTGCTTAAGCAATAAGGAAATGCCTATCACTTACTCTTCCAGAGATGAGGGAGGGGCTCCTGGTGAGACGTGTGTGAAGTATTAGGTGTTAGGATGAAGTTCAGCTATAAGGGTCAGAAATCCCCACAGTAGTGGCTTACACAGATGGACGCTGTATTTTGTTTTTCTCTCATGTAGGTGTTGGTATGCCTGGATTCGGTTGGTATGGGGGCAGCAGGAAATAAGGCTCTGGAATTCTTCTATCCTTTCACCACCATCCTCAATATAGGGCTTCCACCTCCTCATGCTGTGAAATCCAGCCTCAAGTCTGTCTTCCCTCCATCGGGGAGCAGGAAGGACAAGGGTGCCTGTCCCCTTCCCTTGAGGCTACATCTCAAAGATTTGCATAGAATATCTGCTCAGAACCTGTGGTCCAGAATTAAGTCACATGACCAACATGCAAGGGCAGTTGAGAAATACAGTCTTTATTTCAGGAATCCACGGGTCTGAAGGGGAGAACCAACATTAGGAAACAAAAGTTTCTTCCATATAACATCTGCAAAGGAATGCTAGGAGTCTTTTGGTGATTGGATTTAAGAGACTTAAGGAGAAAAAAATCTTGCCTGGAGATAAAAATTTGAAAACTTATAAATGTTAGTTACAATCTTGATAGGGGATGAGATGGCCCAGCCAGAGTATAGGTGAGAAGAAAGAGTTGTAGGGGATTCAGACTTTAATTATGCAGTAGAGACGACATGGTTCTGAGAAGAAATGGAGAGGTGGTCAGACAGATATGCAGGAAAAACTTTCAAGAGAGAGTGGTTACCAGTCTGCAAGGGGAAGAGATGCCAATTAAGATAGAGAACTGGTCTTTAAAAATGTAAGAAGTTGTGATTTCCTGTTTCAGAATTATAAGCTACCTCAAGTCTTTCTCAAAGCAGACGTGTGTGACCGAATGACCTCTGGAACTTGACAAATATGTAAACTATAGTGTAAAGTGAGTGTGTTGCCATGCCTAGTCGCTCAGTCGTGTTCAACTCTTTGCAACCCCGTGGACTGTAGCCCACCAGGCTTCTCTGTCCATGGAGATTCTCCAGGCAAGAATACTGGAGTGAGTTGCCATGGCCTCCTCCAGGGGATCTTCCCAACTCAAGGACTGAACCCAGGTCTCCCACATTGCAGGCGGATTCTTTACCATCTGAGCCACCAGGGAAGCCCTCAGAGTGTAAAGACTTTATAGCTAATTTAGGTTCAGGGCTCATGAAAGACACGGCTCCCCAGCCCTCCTTGGTGAGAGACAAGGTCACACCTGAACAATGTGGTCACTTACCATCTTCATCACTAAGGTCAGGTGACTGAGGACCACAGGGCCCTGGAATAGGAAACGAAACCTGGCCAGAAGGCGCAAGGGAGATAGGGTTTAACTTCGCCTTCTGTATGGTTCTAGGAAAGGCTTCACAGTGAACGCAGAAGGGGACTTGCATACTTACACTAAGAGGCAGGTAAGGGCAGCTTAGCTAAGTACTGTGAGTGACAGAGAAAGACTGGAAACAACCCTAAGTGTCCATCAACTTGAGCGTGGATAAACATACTGTTCTGTAGTCATCCAATAGAATTCTATTTGGCAGACTTAATGCATAAACTAGATCTGTGTGTATCAACTTATGTAAAAACTGCTGAATGAAAACGAAGCATGTTCAGCATTAGTTATGTAAATTTTAAAACCACACAAAGCAATACTATTTTTTTTTTTTAGTGTAAATATGATTTAGTTGCACAAACATGGACTGAGAAGGTACTTCCCAAATTCATGGTAATGTTGATGTCTGGGAGGGAGAGGATGGGACTTGGAAGGATGGAGTTTTCAACTGTATCTGTATTGTTCTATTTCTCTTGCCAAGAAATGTTTGAAGCATATGAAAAGGTGGTTAATTTACTTACTTACTAAGGAAATATGAATTAAAGTCACAGGAAGAAGAAAAAAGAATCCACAGTAAGATACTAGTGCACAGTTACTGCTATGGCTAAAATGAACAAGTATCATGTATTGACCCAAATATGGAACAACTGGAATTCTTCTACATTGCTGATAGTTCATTCAACTACTTCAGAAAACTCTTTGGCAGTATCTTCAAAAGCAAAACATACACCTATCATGTGATTCTGAAATTCCCTCCTAGGTATCAACCCAAGAGAACTGAGTGTTTATGGGCAGCAAAAGAAATGTATCAGCTGTACACAGCAGCTTATTTATACTACCAGTGACTAGAGATCCTCAAGCCATTTTGGTTATTCCATTTCCAGATATATATCCTATGCTGCTGCTGCTGCTAAGTCACTTCAGTCGTGTCCGACTCTGTGCGACCCCATAGACGGCAGCCCACCAGACTCCCCCGTCCCTGGGATTCTCCAGGCAAAAACACTGGAGTGGGTTGCCATTTCCTTCTCCAATGCGTGAAAGTGAAAAGTGAAAGGGAAGTCATACCAGTAGACAGGTGCAAGAGTACTCGTTGTTACATTACATTACAGTAGCAACAACAACAGCATAACAACTCACATCTCTACCAACAGGAGGATGGGTTCATACTGCAACAACATGGATGCATCTCATGGTCATAATGTGAAACAAAACAAGTCAGATATAAAATAATACATACAGTTTGATTTCAGTTGGCAAAAGTCATTCCTGCTGGCAGAATTCAGAAGAGGAGTTCCTGTTCTGAATAGGAGTTACTTTTGAGGTGCTATTGACTGGAAAATGGCATACAGACCCTTCTGGGATGATGACAAACTACTGTCTCTTGATCTGGTTAGTAATTACACAGGTGTATGTATAGGTTCCCTGGAGGCTCAGATGGTGAAGAATAAGCCTGCCATGCAGGAGACCTAGGTTTGATCCCTGAGGTGGGAAGATCCCCCCTGGAGAAGGGAAAGGCTACCCACTACAGAATTCTTGGGCTTGCCAGGTGGCACTAGTGGGAAAGAATCGACCTGCCAACGCCAGGGATGCAGGAGACGCAGGTGTGATCCCTGGATTGGGAAGATCCCCTGGAGAAGGAAATGGCAACCCATTCCAGTATTCATGCCTGGAAAACCCATGGACAGAGGAGCCTGGTGGGCTACAGTCCACGGGGTCGCAAAGAGTCAGACACGACTGAGGGACCGAGCACCGACTGAGCACGCGGATAGGCAGGAATTTACCGAACTGTGCACTCAAGATTTGCATACTTCATTGTATACAAGTTACACCTCAAAAAATCTGAAGCAAAAATGACAGAACGTTAACATGTGTTCGTTTTCAGTGGTGGGTACACAGTGCGATTATATTTATAATTAGGAGAGAGAGGGAGCAGTAGTTCTTCAGAATGGAAGTGACCCCATCCAAGAGGAGGTGACACTTTGAGTTGAGACCCCTGCCCATCCATCTCCCCAGAGCTTAGGTGAGGGAGTTCCCTTACAGTAGAGTCAAGAAGATACCAACCAACCAACCAACTTCTCCTGGTAGAGGTAAGGTGATCCTCATTGTCACTGTCTTAGTAAATTGGCATAGCCACTAAAAAGTGTTCTGTAGGCTCTTGGACTGCAAGGAAATCAAACCAGTCAATCCTAAAGGAAATCAACCCTGAATATTGATCGGAAGGACTGATGCTGAAGCTCCAGTACTTTGGCCACCTGACGTGAAGAGCCAACTCATTGGAAAAGACCTTGATGCTGGGAAAGATTGATGGCAGGAGGAGAAGGGGATGACAGAGGATTGAGATGGTTGGATGGCATCACCGACTCAAGGAACATGAGTCTGAGCAAGCTCCAGGAGATAGCAAAGGACAGGGAAGCCTGGTGTGCTGCAGTCCGTGGGGTCACAAAGAGTGGACGTGACTGAGCGACTGAATAACAACAAGGTTCTTTGAAGATTAGCTTAACTGTTTCTTCAGCTGAGAGGATCTGACCTCCGAGCCGTCGTGCAAGAGCTGGGCTTGGATGTCCACTGCCCTACTTCCCAGCCAGGCCAAAGAAAGAGCGGGCTGCTGCATTTGTAAAGCAGCCCTCTTTGCCTCAGCTCCCAGGTGGGCGACTGCTCCTTTATCCCGGGAATCCCCCCGTGGGTACCACAGCAAGTCAAAGAGTATGAGAGAGGGAAAGAGATTTTTAAAAAGTAATGAAAGTGGCAAAAGGAAGAAAAAAGATGTGTACGCTTTGCCTTGTTGCATCAAGACCCTGGGTTAACTGCACCCTTAACTGGAGTCTCTTCCTCCTGTTTGCTCCAGTCTCTACTTTGCTAGAAGCCCTGAGCAGCTCTGAAACCAGACAGACCTGCCTTTCCATCACTAGGTGACTAGCATGCTACTTAAGCTCTCTGTGCCTCAGTTTCCTTACGTGTAAACAGAAGCAGTAATTCTACCTCTCAGGGCTGCTGCGGGCCTGAAAAAGGTGCATGCCCAGACCTGCCCAAGGAGGCCTTTGACAACTGGAGTAAGACACCTTCCTTCCCTCCGAGGCTGGTTTGCGGGCAGACCCCCTGGCAGCACCGTCCAATAGGACTCTGAGTGAGGATGGCTCTTAAGTACCTGATAGGTGTCCCGAGCAAGTGGGGTACTGAATTGTTCATCTTATTCTATTCTATTTTAGCTACCTATGGGCTTTCCTGGTTGGCTCAGCGATAAACAATCTGCCTGCAATGCAGAAGACACGGCAGGAGCCCTGGGTTCGATCCCTGGAAGCCGAAGATCCCCTGGAAGAGGGCATAACCACCCACCCCAGTATTCTTGCCTGGAGGATCCCATGGACAAAGGAGCCTGGCGGGCTGCTGTCCATGGGGGTCTCAAAGAGTCAGACACAACTGAGCAACTAACACAGTTGCTTTACATTTAAGAAGCCACCTGTGCCAAGTGGCTACCGCCTTGGGGCAGCGCACCGTGTAGGTCATTTAGGGTCAGGACTGGTCCCCTGCCAGGCGGCTGGGCGGGGTGGCTCAGTGTGGACCCTGAGAGGCGCCGGCTTAGCGCTGCATCCACGCAGTAATTTCTTCCCTGAACAAAGTCCTACCACGAAGACCCAGGACTGTAGTCAGGCCCCGGGCGCCGGGATGGGAACAACGGTAAAACCGTGGACTCTACCGACTTCTGTCCCCCTTGCCCTCAGCACTCCGTGCACCCGAAGTCCTCACGGGCCTTGGGAGCAGTGGCGAGGGAACGCGCGGGAGGGACCCCTGCGGCTCCCACGTGGGTCAGGGTCTCCCACGGCTCCTGGCTGCTTTATTCTTCGCATCAAAGCCGGAGGGCTAGGCATTTCCCTTTCACAGATGAGGAAACGGAGGCTGGAGGAGCTTAAGGGCACCGGCAGGGAGGCACAGCCGCAAACTCTTGGGGATTCTGGTGGTGTCGCCAAAGCCACGTCCGTGGGGGCCCGTCGTCAGGGCGCGCGGGGGAAGTGGCGGGTAAATATTTGGGGCTGTAACCCGGGCTCGGGCGACTGGGCGTCACCGCGGTTCCCCGGCGCGCGCGTGGCGAGGGCGGTGCCCGATGCCCGGGGTGGGGACGGAGGCGTCCGAGGCGCGGCGGCGGGGACAGACCCGGCGGCCCGGCTCCCGCGGCCCCGCCCCGGCCCGCCCCCGCCCGCGGCTATAAGACCTCGGGGCGCTCGGGCGGAGGCGACCCGGGAAAGGGCTGGCGGGCGCGCGGTGCCGGCGGCGGCGCGGCTGGAGCACTGCCGGGCGAGGGGGCGGACTGAGCGGGACGCTGCCCGGAGAGGGGACGGCGCGAGCAGCACGCCCGTCTGCGCGACCCCGCGCCCAGACCTCGCAGGATCCCGGCCCCCCAGCGACGCGCGCCGGCGGAGCCCCCCATGAAGCCGCCCGCCGCGCAGGGCAGCCCCGCGGCCGCCGCGGCCGCAGGTGAGTGGCGAGGGCGGGGTGGGTCTCCTTGAACCCGGGCCTTGCAGGGGGCTGGGAGCGAAAGAAGCAGGGTCCCGCGTAGTCGCTCTCCATCCCTCCCCCCGGCCTCCCCTCTGCCCCCGCCGGGCTGGGGGACACGTCACGGGCGCACCCTGACTCAGTCCTCCCGCCGCCCCCGGGGCCGCGAGCGCGGGGACCCGTCCACCACCCGAAAGAGCTCGGCCTTGGGCTTAGCGGCGTGACCTTTGACTTGCAACTCCCCGGGTTGGAGGCTCAGTTTCTTTGTCTCTAAAATGGGCGCGATGCTAGCGCGCACTTCAGGGGGCGGTGGAGAGTCTTGAACGGGAACAGCCAGCGGCCGGCGGCGATCGCGGGCTGCCCCCCACCCCCCGACCCCGGCCGGAGCGCAGTCCACGTGGGCTGGCGACCCTCGGGTAGCCCGCGGGCGCGGGCGGGACGCGGGACGGGACCGTGGCCCGGCCCCCGCCCTCACCCGCGCCCTCCGCCCCTGCGCAGCCCCGGCCTTGGACTCTGCCGACGCGGGGGACCTGACGGACGCGCTGTGCGAGTTCGATGCGGTGCTGGCCGACTTCGCGTCGCCCTTCCACGAGCGCCACTTCCGCTACGAGGAGCACCTGGAGCGCATGAAGCGGCGCAGCAGCGCCAGCGTCAGCGACAGCAGCGGCTTCAGCGACTCCGAGAGTGAGTGTGGCGCCGCCTCGGGAGCTGTCGCGCCCCGGGCACTCCGGGCACCCGGCCCGCGGGGGAGCGCCCGGGGCTCGGGGTTCCGCGTGCTCATCGGGAAAACCGCGGGCTGGGGGGGCCCGGCAAAGCGAGCCCCGAAGCCCAGCGCCGTCTCTAGGACTCTGGGAGTCTCCGGGGCCGCAAGGCCGGCAGGGACCAGACCCCGGAGGGCGGTCTCCGGAAGGCAGGCTGGGCTCCACGCCGCCCGCCGGCAGGTGTCAGGACCCAGGAGGGCCTCCCCAGGGCGCCCTCTCCCCCCATCCTTGCCTCTTTCAGCGGCATCTTCAGAGGATGTGGAGAAAGCGCCACAGGCGTGGGGTCCAGGGCCCCGGGGAGGGCGCAGGATGGGCGTACTGGTGAAACCAGGAAGGGTTTCTTAAGCTCCCGCTCCTGGGGTGTTTGAAACGCTTCTTGCACTTTCTCCTGGCCCTGACTCCCCCGGACTTGCTGTTACACTGTCCGCAGTTTTGAAAGAATCCTAGCACTGCTAAGTCCAAGTATTTAGAGAGTGTCCCTCATCCTTCAGGCAGGTCCATGACGTGAACTGCTGGCTCAGACTCCCGGCCACACCCCGGTACCCAGTCTGGGGCTGGGGGTGGGGAGGAAGAGGGCGAGAGGGTGGGAGAGGGCCGGGCCGGGGCGGGGGCGGGCGCGGGGTGGGTGCCGGTGGGAGCAGATGGACGCAGAGCTGCTTCCTGCTTACTTTCTCATGGTGGAGACCACCCCCAGGGTCTGGCTGCCCTAAATCACCTTGTTAAAAAGAGAGGCCACTTTTTCCAGGACCTCAAATGTCCTCTAAGGATTATGAATACTTGTTCAGGTGTCAAACAGCAAATTGGGTAGCTTTTCAATCTTCTGTGACTGTCGTTTTTCCCTACCCGGATGCCTTACTATTTTCAAAGTGAATTTTGAACACTTCTGGATAATTCTTGAGGCTTCATTCCCTAAATGAGTTACCTGCCTAAATGTCAACTCCCTTTGCTGCCCTTGACTCTGGAAGTACAAACAATAAGCTTTCCTTGTGATTCCCTTCTTTTGCGATCTGAAGCTTCTCCTTGTTACAGGGCAAAGATACAGTCTTGGACTTACACATGAGCTGTCCTCCTGAAAAGGAATAAAGAGCACTGGCCATCCAGTTCAGGCTTGGAGTCAGAAACTTAAGAGTTCCAGCTTGACTTGCCTTGGCAGCCCTGCCCAAGGGTTAGATCTAATTGCAGCTTTTGAGGTGAAAGGGAATGGAATCATCTGCTGTTAATTTTCCATTCTGTATGTTTGGACTTTGTTGCTAATGACCAGACCGCTGATGTTCAATTTCAAAGGGAAGTTGAAAAAATTTTGAAATTTGTCTCAATGTATGCAGCCAAACTTAAATGTGTCTCCTTCTACTGGGGCGCATTCATCAAGTACAAATTCTCTCCCTCGTGGGAAAGAAAGCTGGCACAGTGTGTTCAGGGCTGCTCTCTTGCAAAGAACAGCTCCATTCTAAACCACAGCTGCACTTGGCTAGAATAGGGCCTGAGCTCACTCATTCATGGGTGATTGCAACTCCCTCTGGGTAGGATTTCAGATCTGGGATCCGTTTTCGGGGGGCCTCAAAGAAAAGGCACTTGAAATACATTCTTAACAGCTTCTGGGGAGATTGTTTGGAATGGTCTGTAGTTTTTCTTAGGGTGTGTGGACTTTGTTTTTTGCCTTTATTGTTAACTGTTAAACTAACCCTTGGTTTGGTGGTTAGAGAAGTAAACGGGAGGGTATGAAGAAGGCTTGGATGACATTAGTCTTTCCTATAAATGTGTAGTTTGGCCCTCGTGAGGCTGGTTAGAAATAGTCTTGGCAGAAGCGGTGTGTATCTAAATAGTCATTTCTTAAGGATGTGTAATACATGTCTTAATTGCCGCCAAGAGTGGATCACAGACATTTGCTATACTCATTTATCTGTTCAGTGCTTTTCTGTGGAAGAGTATTTGAGAGAGGTGGATCCTACTGAAACGTAGGGTCTCCCCAGCAAAAAGGAGACACCCTAGGATGATGAAAATAAGAACAGCTCTCTCTTGTCAAGCCTTTCCTGTGATTACTGTTATTATCTATTAGTCCACCATTAGCAAGCTCTTTGCTTTGCCTTAAATGTGCTATCTCCTACGTTCCCTACCACAGTCCAACAATGCAGGCCTTGTTTTCTCCTTTTTCTCTGACTAAATAGTGGAACCACCTGGACTGTCTCTAAGATTTTGCTCTGTCACCGTGGCTGGTTGGCTGGTATGGAAACCAGGTCCTCCTGGAGAGACTTGGACAGGGATCACGCGCCTGCTTGTCAATCATGGTCATGTTTGAAGGTGTCTCTTCAAGGCCGTGGCCCCCTCGCCGGGTCCGTGGAGCCCAGGCTGAGCTCTGTTGGGGCCCTGCATGAGGAGTGGGCCTCAGTTTCTCCAGCTGTGAAATGGAAAGGATTCTATTTAATGATGCTGTTAGCCACCCACTGCAGTATTCTTGGGCTTCCCTTGTGGCTCAGCTGGTAAAGAATCTGCCTGCAGTGTGGGAGACCTGGGTTTGATCCCTGGGTTGGGAAGATCCCCTGGAGAAGGGAGAGGCTTACCCATTCCAGAATTCTGGCCTGGAGAGTTCCATGGACTGTATAGTCCATGGAGTCGCAAAGAGTCGACATGACTGAGCAACTTTCACTCACTAGAAACATCCATAAGCTCAGGATTAGAAAGAAAATATTTGCCCTGTTTGATGTTTTTAAGAGAACAATAAAATGCACATGCATGCCATGGTGTGTCGCACAGGCCAGATACATTTGGGCCAGTGTCTTGCATGAACATGTTATGTATGAAGCTCGCACGAAGCTCTGAACCTTGGGGACTTGGTTTCTCGCTCTGTGTTTTACAACTCCATCACTCTGAAGACGTACCCACTGCATTCCTGCTTTTTTGAAGAACCTTTCTTTTTCTCTTAAAAAAATTTAGAGGGAAAGACAAATGTTATATGATATTACTTATATGTGAGATCTAAAACTATAGTACCAATGAACTTATTTACAAAACAGAAACAGACTCTTACAGACATGGGAAACAAACTTACGGTTCCTGAGGGCGGGGCAAGCAGGGAGAAGGATAAATTAGGAGTATGGAATTAACAGATACATACTACCGTATATGAAATGGAAAAACAGTAGGATTTATTGTGTAGCACTGGGAACTATATTCCATATCTTGTAATAACCTATAATGGAAAAGAATAAAAAAAGAATATATATGTGTATCTCAATCATTTTGCTGTACACTTGAAACTAATACAATATTGAAAATCAACTACACTTCAATTAAAAAAAAAATTGGTTGCTAGCATCCAAAGGAGAAAAACTAGACATTCCTTCTTTTAACCAGAGAAGCAAGTTACTTCCATTGGAGAGAAGAGCAGATGTTTAATAAGGAAATATGTCTTCCTGTTTCTACTTAGAGAGAATCCTCCTAAGACTTGAAGAGGACCAACATAACAGTGGCAGGACAACTTCACATTAGGGGTGATTCAAATCGGGGTTGATGAAAATTGTTCTTTTCTTCTAGATTTTGGTTCCAACAGATAACACCAGGCACTTTCGTGAGAGCAGTTTCAGCTTTAGCAGTGGAAGGCAGCTCAGTTAGGAGCTGGGGCCATGAGGTTCAAGCCTGATCCTCAGACATGCTGCAGGCATGGTGAACATCTTTGGTTTGAACTTAGCTTGAAAACCCTGTGGTTCTTTCAGTATTTTCAGCACTATATGTGTATATCATGACTTCTCAAATGTGTTCAATAACATTTTAACTCATCATATACTAAATTTTAACCAAGGTGTTAATTTATGATTCCACGGATTGATTTTACAGGAAGTTTCTAATATTAACTGGCACTTTAAAAGGTGATGTGAACTCACATCTTTGATTGATTGGATGTTCCTTTTTCCTTTGAGGGGGGAAGTTTTTTGCTTCTTAACAGAAAAGGTCCAAGGTCTGCTCTGCATGCTGGGGCTTTTATGATTTTGTTGGGCCATTGGAGGGAATGAAGAATTGCCTTCTCTAGCTTGTGCAACGGAGAAGGCAGTGCACCCAACTCCAGTACTCTTGCCTGGAAAATCCCCATGGGCGGAGGAGCCTGGTGGGCTGCAGTCCATGGGATCTCGAAGAGTCGGACACGAATGAGCGACTTCCCTTTCACTTTTCACTTTCATGCATTGGAGAAGGAAATGGCAACCCACTCCAGTGTTCTTGCCTGGAGAATCTCAGGGGCAGGGGAGCCTGGCGGGTTGCTGTCTATGGAGTCGCACAGAGTCGGACATGACTGAAGCGACTTAGCAGCAGCAGCAGCAGCTTGTGCAAGACCTAGATCGTCTGTATTCTTTACCTCGACTGTTCCAGCTTGGCCCTGGGAGAGAGGACCTGGGGGGCACATGTGACAGGTAGCCTACTAGCTGATCTGACGTAAGAGCCACTGAGGCCAGAACTTGAACTTGTTCAAGCCGAGAGGGAATGAGGGGTTCGGAGCCCTCAGGGCGTCCTGGTGTGAACAAGTGTCACTGGTGGACGTGTATGCATGTACGTGCTAAGTCGCTTCAGTCGTGTCTGACTCTTTGTGACCCCATGGACACAGCTCGCCGGGCCCCTCTGTCCGTGGGATTCTCCAGGCAAGAATACTGGAGTGGGTTGCCGTGCCCTCCTCCAGGGGATCTTCCCGACCCGGGGATCGGAACCTGGCTCCTGCATTCCGAGCACAATCTTTACCACTGAGCCACCAGGGAAGCCCCGTCACTGGTGGACACCGGGAGGCATATAGAGGGACCGAGCGGCCCCAGAAGAGAAGCTGGAACAATAGTGGTGAGACTGAGAAATGGTTTCTTATTCTATCAGTGTAGCTCTTGGAATTTAGATATTGAGTGGGAGAGCTGACCCCCTCCCCCACCCCGCACAAACCATTCCCTGTGGCGAAAGGGAAACAGGCCCAGGGCTTTCTTTTTCTCAGTTAATTACTATGGTTTGCTTGCCTGAAACATGTGGGATTGTTCTATATTTACAGGAGCTCCGGGCCACGGTTACTGTCTGTGGTTTTCCTTCCCTCTGGAGTAACACACGCTGGTGCCAACCCCCAAATTACCTTTTTCCCCACCCCCAAACGAAAACAACACGTCTACCTTTTAAACAAGTCTTTGTTTTTGTAGCCAAGTTTTCCAAGCTTTGTGGGCGCTCCTATGGTTAAGATGTTCAAATATTTAATATGCTCACATTTCTTTTAATGATGTCTTAGCAAACTTGCTCCCTGAATTTGAGGTTCCTGGCTTCAGCCTGCCAGGTTGACTTGCCAAGGACATTTCTGATGGGACTACAGAGCTGATGGCGGTAGATGTTGTAAGGCCCTGCAATATCTAGTCTTGCCACCTGCCAGGGGTCCCCAGATCATCCCTGCTATATGTCCCTTTAGCCCTTATTAATGGCAGCGACTGATGCTGGGCGGCAATAATACATTACTATGCTATCAGCCAGCAACACATTGCTGTCACTTGTCAGACTAACTGGCTGTTAGTTTGCAAGAAATCGAGTTCTAGGGGAGTGAAAAGAACAGGAAGGCAAGCTTTGCTTCCCTTTTAATTTACACCTAGCGTGCAATCTTATTCACTGTGGAATGAAACTTTATTGGATAAAGGGTTGAGAGAGGTTGGATTACTTCTGTGTTGGTGGGATTGTTCTTGGGAGGTTTGTTCTCAGGAGCCTCTGAAGATAAATTTTTTTCTCGAGAATTTTGCTACTCTCTAAAGAAGAGGAAGAAGCTTGGCCCCAGAATCTGGAGTCTTATTATTCCCTGTGGTGACCTTTCTTCTGAGCATGCCTTCCTCCAGTTTGTTGAAAAAATAAAGCCTGAAAACCATAGGCAGCATGTGGAGCGCCTGGGTTTCTTATCCCCCTTTCTTAAGAAAAGAAGCTGAAGCTCCGAGACGAAGTGACTCGCACAGGGTCACACGGCCTCGGTGCCACACAGCTCTAGGGGGACAGCAACCAGGATCTTTTTTCCCCTCCGTCTCATTGTGAGAGTAGCCTGAGCTCATTATCAGTAAGAGGCAACTCCTGATTATTTGAAAGGTTGGCTCAGTAGTTTGCAGCTGAATCTGCCAGTCAAGGAACAGTCAGCTTGTCTATATATTTCCTGAGGTTGAGGAAAATACTTAGATCAAAAAGGAATTTAAGCCCCAGGCTCTGAAGGGTGAGTGGTGAGCCGTGGTGATGCACTGGTACCGTGTGACTCTGCAGGTCCCCTAAAGCAACTGAGTTACCCGGGGAGTCATGAATCCTCACCGGATTCCTGTTCCCTACCGTTTTGCAGGGACCATCTCCATGTCTAGTTCATTACTTTCTCCCAAACTCAGTAGCATTTGGTCTACTTGGTGTGTGAAGCAAACTGTGTGTGTGTGTGTTTCCCCACCCCCAAGGGGTAAGTATACGTCGATGTAAAGTTTCTGGGGAGTGGGGGCAGGACAGAAGTGAGGCCCAGGGCCAGGGCCCGGGTGCAGGACGGGGTGCAGGAGGGGGTGGGGAGGCAGGGTGGTGACGGTGGCGGGGCTGACCACCTCCGAGGGGTGGAGGCCGGGGTGCCGCCCGTGGCCTTGGGAATGGGGCAATGTTCGTGGGGCCCTTTGGAGCCCAAGGTACTGTTGCAAAGGCCTGCATGCCTTCCTCCTGGCTCCTGGGTCCGGGCTCAAGGCCTGCCTCCCTTGGGCTCTCTGTGGTTTTCCTGCCCCTCAGGCTCACTTCGCCTTTTCCCCACAAGTCTCTCGGGTTCTATTTGTGGCGATTCCCCTGCCTCTTAATGAGGTGACAGGCAGTGACATGACGTGGTGGGTCTGTAGTGAGCATGACCGCTCTCCCATGTGTAGGCGGAAAAGGCCTTCCCTTGAGAAAACCCGCATCACTCCAGAGTGGGCTCAGCTGACAAGCCAGCGCGAGGGCTTCCCACTTTGAGTTCACTGAGTGCAAGTGTCCCGGGAGATAATAACAGAGGTGCCACCAAAACAGTGTCCCGTGGGCAAGTGAAACCACCAAATAGGGCTAAGCCAGCTTGTTTATCACAAGACATCTCAGGCACGTTGGAGTTTCATCAGAGGACCCTCCAAGGGGCTCGGTGTGTCTCAGGGTCCAGGGACCATGCAGTTCTTCTCAAAGGACCACTATTCTGGGAAATACATTTTTGGGGAAATGTAAGCCTAACATTCAGAGTTTCAGATCTCAGTAGGTGTTCATCATCAAAGCCCTGAAAAAGGACTGTGGTCCTTTTAGGTGGCCCGGACTGGCCCTAAGAAGGAAGAATCAATCGTGAGGGTTGTATGTGTTTGGAAAACTGAATGCGATGGGTGTGTTGGTCAAGAAGACAAGATGGCCTGGGACCACCTCCTCAGGGCCATGGGGGACCCATGAGGTGCGGTCTTTAGGGATGAAGAGGAATTCTCTTGAGGCCAGAACCCTCTGTTTCTGAAAGCCCTCTTTTATTCTGGTTGTCTCTTTTGTCAGAGTCCTCTTCCTTTGAGTTAAGAGGAGCAAAGAAAGATGGTTTTGCCTCGTCCTGAGCTGGAGGCAGTTGGATGAAACCAGGTGCACCCCGAGGAGGACAGGGAGCCTGGCCCGGCCATTGTAGTTCAGCTGCCCTCTTGCACCTGAGCAGCCTTCCCAGAGTGCATCTGTGCTACCCCCGTGCCAGGCTTTGCGTTTTGTTTTAACCAGGAAGGCTGTTCCTCTGTGACCTCAGAGGCCACATCCTGCTTCCACCGCCGGCTCTGCCTCTGAGTCTTTGGGTTGGTACAGCTCAGCCAGCAGCGCCCTTTCTGTGTCACCACCAAAGGACTGGGCTGGTTGGGGTTGGTTTCCTCTCCCTTGGCAGGACTCAGAAACAGGATCTCAGAACTTCAGAGCTGGAAGGGACTTTAAGCATCATTCAGTCCCCCTCCCCATTTTACAGATGGGTAAGCAAAGGCCCATCTGTATGATGGCAAGGTGGACTGAGTCATCCTTCAAGTCCATTCTGTAAGCAAACCCACCCTCACCCCACCCCCCCACCCCCAAAAGGAAATGGCCACCCACTCCAGTATTCTTGCCTGAAGAATCCCATGAACAGAGGAGCCTGGCAGGTACAGCCCATAGGGTTGCAAAGAGTTGGACTCGACTGAGTGATCAAGCACACACGTATAAGCAAGGGCCCAGAGACATTGTCTTGTTCCAGGGTTCCCAAATGCTTGGTAGCTGAGATGATTTCCTAGATGCTCAGCTCAGCCTTGCTTCTGGGACCTTGCCTCGCTCTTGTTTTCAGGAGCAGGACAATGGAGCCACCCAGTCACCCAACGTGCTTGTAATCCACAACCTCCAGGAGAAGAAATCTTTGTCTTTGACCCTCTAGCTTATCCCCAGAATACAGGAGCTCAGGAAAGACCATGACAAAGACTATCTCATGAGCAGTCAGGGAAGATTATTAAGTAGTGGGATCCAACCTTAACTTTGTATTTTAGGAGGTTCAGAGGGCTGAAGGGACATTTTTCAGGAAAGATGGTTTCTTATGTCTTACATCCCAAGCCAACCGCCCCCCGGCCTCCGTCGGCCAAGCATTGGCTTAGCTGTCAGACATCTGGGCAGTGAGCACCTGTGTGTTGCAAAGGAAGCTGGTCTGGTCATGATGGTCCTGTTGACCCTTCTTTTTTTAGGGAAGCAAAGGCCTTTGGTGCCTGATTGGAGACACACACTCACACATACACAGGCATACTCTCCTGTCTCAAATTTAGGAGCATAAATATAAAATGGGCATGAACTTGGGCAAACTTCGGGAGATAGTGAGGGACAGGAAAGCCTTGCATGCTGCAGTCCATGGGATCACAAAGAGTCTGACACGACTTAGCAGCTCAACAACAACAAATATAAAATCTGAAAATCAAAGTTTTTTTTTTTTTTATAACTTTGCTCCCTTTAGAGATAAACTGTTGATTATCAATAGACTAGGAGACTGATAAACCATTTCTAATGAGTTATGTTTTCTTTCCTGAAAGGTGCTGAATCGCTTTATCGGAACAGCTTCAGCTTCAGTGATGAAAAACTGAATTCTCCAACAGACAGCACTCCAGCTCTGCTCTGTCCTTCTGCTCCTGCTCGGAAAGGTAAGTCTACTAATTGGAATGTGAGTTTTTTGGCTTCCTTATTCCCTCTTCTCCTCAGCCTCTTCTCTCTTCTGCCTTACCCCTAACCAATCTTTCCCAAATGTGCAAAACAAATAGAGAAAACTAGTATCTTCGTACCTGGGGTTGCACAGAGTCGGACACGACTGAAGTGACTTAGCAGCAGCAGCAGTATCTTCGTACAGTACAGTGTGGAGTAGATTTTGTTATTTCTCAGAATTTTGATCAGCATGAAAGTGAAATCGGGTAACTGGTGGGTGGCAGGGGATGGGTAGCTCAAATGTTACAGAATCCACCCGAAATGCGGGAAGATCCTGTTTCAGTCCCCGGGTCAGGAAGATCCTCTAGACAAGGGAATGGCTACCCACTCCAGAATTCTTGCCTGGAGAATCCCATGGACAGGGGAGCCTGGCAGGCTGCAGTCCATGGGGTCGCAAGTAGTCGGACACGATTGAGCGACTAACACTTGCAGTTTTTTATTTCAGGAAACCATGTAGAGAAACTGGGAGAAAGAAAACGTGTAGACTGTAGGCTTTGTTTTCTCTTGTGTGTTGTTATCAATTCGGTGCTAAATGATAGTGCTCTCCTAGACTGGCTGGTTCTAGAATGTAAAACTCAGCAGTTAGGATTTGCAGAAAGTTGGGTTCTTTTTTTTTTTTTTTTTAATTGCACTAACTCTTATAAGAATGCTCTTAGATGACCAATTTAGCAATTAAATGGGGTCATCATTATGAAATAAGTGATGATCTAACATAATTCAAAATAGCAGCTTCAGCCTGCCTCTACTGTGATATTAATAGACAAAAAAGTTTTTAAAGATGCATGAGCAGTTTCTTATATTTTGGAGCTAGTAAATAGTCTCCAGCCAGAGAGCTGAATGTTCTATTGGGCAAGTGCCCTTTGAAAACAAAAGGAGTTTTTTTTCCCCCTTAAGAAATGTTACACTCACTGAAAATAGTTGCAGAATGCAATAAAAATGGAACATAGCTAAAAAGAAATATGAAGATTTCATCATTTTCTCACTCAGGCAAGAAGGCAAAATTTCTCCCTTTTTCAAGAGACCTTTTAAAGTTCTCCTCCCCACATAGCGACTCTAGCAGCCCCTGGGAATCCCACCATTGTCCAGCCCTCCGTCTGTAATGGATCTGTTGAATTGAGAGGGACAGAACAGTCTAGAAAGTGGCTTAAAACAAGCCCAGATTTGCTACCTGATCCTCTAGAGGTAGAAATTAAAGAGGGGGGAAAAAAGCCCTAGTGGCAAATTGACTTTAAAAGCGAAAAACAGTGAGTTATTTGTAGCCAGCTTCCTAGGTGGTGCAGTGGTAAGAATCTGCCTGCGAAGGCAGGAGACACAAGAGATGTGGGTTTGATCCCTGGGTCAGGAAAATTCCCTGGGTCAGGAAATGGCAACCCACCCCAGTATTGTTGCCTGGGAAGTCCTTTGGATGTAGGAGTCTGGTGGGCTCAGTCCGTGGGATCGCAAAGAATTGGAGGTGACTGAGCTCAAGCAGGTGCTATTGAGGGGCTGATTAGTAAAGACATGAATCCAGAGAAGGCATGAACGATGAGCTCTAGAGGAGAAAGCAAGACACACAGAAAGAAGGACAAGTCTTAGGATGCGGATGGAACAAATTCACGGTGGGGCCTTGTTACCCTGTGTTGGCACCTGCAAGGCCACCCAGACCCAGGAGCCTCCTGTCGCCTTCCCGGTACCCTTTTGACAAGGAACAGTAGCGCTTAGTTAATTCCATTCTGGGGGCACCACGTGGGCTGAAGTATTGCCCTGGAGTGATCGTGTGAACAAGACTGCATCAGAGAAGTTGAGCAGGAAGCAGGGACTCTGGGTGTGCATTCTACACACTGCCCTGCCTCCCGAATATTTTGGCTGCTAACTCAAATCCTACACAATCAGAGTTAAAACTTTTAATCTTCCTTCCCTGTCCCTGTCTCATTGTACCTTTCAACTTGTTTGTTTGCTTCTCGATTTTACTTATTTCTGGCTGTGCTGGGTCTTCGCTGCTGCGCACAGGCTTTCTCTCGGTGTGGTGAGCAGGGACTCACTCTCCAGTCGTGGTGTGGGGGCTTCTCATTGTAGGGGCTTCTCCTGCTGTGGAGCAGGGGCTCTAGGGACATTGGCTCAGTAGTTCTGGCTCGTGGGCTCCAGAGCCCAGGCTCAGTGGCTGCGGCACACAGGCTTCGTTGCTCTGCGGCATGTGGGATCTTTGTGGACCAGGGATCCACTTGTCCCCTGCAGTGGGAGGCGGATTCTTAACCACTGGACCAGAGGGAAGCCTCCACCTCCCAGCTTTTAAAGTAGTGAAGAGAGATACTTCTTCCAGGCTGCTGGGATATGGGTGGGGGATGGGGGGATGATGAACTACAAAACCCAGAAAGAAACATTTAGGCTAATCTTCAGAAAAAGCTTCTGAGTTGCCTGTAAGCAAACACTGGAGCAACCACTTAGGGTTTGTACAGGACACTATTTAATAAAATCTTGGAAGACAGAGAGATGGGGGTCATATAATTCTGGAAAAGTCAGATTCATCAGCTGTCTTGAATATAGAAACTGAACCTGAACTCTTGTTTTTCAGCCAAACTTGGAGATACGAAAGAGCTAGAAGACTTTATTGCTGATCTCGACAGAACCTTAGCAAGTAAGTACACGCCTGGTAGTTTAAAAAACAAAACAAAACCAACCAGCACCCCTGATAAAGTGCCATAACGTTTACCAGCTTGTCTGCGGCAGGAAGTTATATCATAAGGTGTTTTTAGGTTCAGAAACAGGACCCTAGTGGCTCAGAAAGAAATCCTGAGGATAAGCTGGCATTGCAGTTGACTGCCTTTGCAACCAGTGAGAACTTGGCCCCCAGCAAACAATGGCATTTTGTTTGAGAAGTGGAGAGTAAAGTAGTAGGTAGAGTGAGATTGGAGCCTTCCCAGCATGGTGGCCTCCCAGGCTTTTCAGAAAAGAAATCAGCTTATTGACCACCAAGTATTATACTGACTAATAGAGCTGACTCATCAGAAAAGCCCCTGATGCTGGGAAAGATCAAAGGCAAAAGGAGAAGGGAGTGAAATAGTTAGATAGCATTACTGACTCGGTGGACATTAATTTGAGCAAACTAAGGGAGAGAGTGGAGGAAAAGGAGCCTGGTGGGCTACAATCCATGGGGTCGCAAAGAGTCAGACACAACCTAGCGACTGAACAACATCATACTGACAAACCAGAGGGTTCAATCTCAGGGGCCAGAGAAAACGTCACAAGTTAGATCCAGGGGTTTATCTGACTTCTAGAGGGCTGGGTTCCCAAAGAGAGAATTGGCTTGGGGAGACCTGATAACCAGAGACCCACACCAGTCACTGAAAGACCTGGATTAGGTATGTGGTACCCCGTTTCCCATTTGGCAATTACACTAATGGCACCCCATTCTCTGTGACCAAAATTTTTGAGAACCAAAGGTATCGATCATAATTGCCATGGGGAATTAAGGGAAGAAAGGACCCTGAGAATCAATCCACCCATTCTATTTCCAAAGAACAGGATCACAAGTGCCAGAAGGGTCAGCTGGAGTTTCCTGGATGACAGTTTCTACAACTTACCCTTGGGGGGAGGCCTTGTTCAGTCACAGAGCAGCCCTGGAGAATTTCATCCTAGCCCCTTCCATTTTACAATGAAAGAGTCAGTTTTCCATATTTTATGCTGTGCTATGCTAAATAGCTGGATAGGATCTGAAAAAATAGACCCAAAACTGGTTACTTAAAAAGAATTCCATTCTTAAACAAGGTTTCAGACAGACCTACTTAACATTAGGTGGAAAGTTCTTCTGCAGTTTCTGTTTACTAGAAGACTTTATCATCCATACCATCCTCCAGAGAAGACCAAGGTCTGTTCTGACGGAGATGATTGTAATTGCAACACAATTTGTGTTAGACTCGTGGAACATGCTTGTTGGCGTCATGAAAATTGCAGCAGGCTGCCCAGTCATACCAGTTCTTCAGACATACGTTACAGGGGAAGCCTGCCATTAAGTTTGGTGCTTGGAAGCCTGTCTGAGAGGTGTGCTCTGGTTAAGCATGTGAGCTAAGTTGCTTCAGTAGTGTCTAACTCTTTTTGATCTTATGGACCATAGCCCGCCAGGCTCCTCTGTCCATGGGATTCTCCAGGCAAGAATACTGGCATGGGTTGCCATACCCTTCTCCAGGGGTCCTTCCTGACCCAGGAATCAAACCTGTATCTCTTAGTCTCCTGCATTTGCAGGCAGGTTCTTTCCCACTAGTGCTACCTGGGAAGCACATGGTTAAGCATAGGAATTGTCAACTTTCTCGAGTGGATCACCTTCTCTGTCTCCTATTGACAGGCATGTGAGACACGAAGTTCTGGGTCCTTCCATCCTAAGGGAGAAGTTTCAGAAAGCTCAGAGGACCTGATGAAACCAGCTACAGAATATGCTGCTGGAGGGGGCAGAGATGTTGCTCACCCACCACCAGGCTCATCCTAAAAATACCTTTGGGCTCATCTCTGGGCAGGTTAGAGACTGACTTTGTTTACCTGCTTGCAGCGTATTAGAGCAGATGACTCATGCTAATGTTGTATTTCCTCTTAAAACATAGCTTCTCTGTAATTTAAAATGCTTTTATGAAAATATTTGTAATTAATTATATATAGTTGGAAACAGTAATATGCTTTCCCCATTATAATATATTTTTGTATGCAAATAAAGTTTGAACTGGAGTCTGTCTTTTGGAAGCCTTCCTTTTTTTTTTTCCCTCTTGGTTTCTTTCAATATGTTTCCATCCAGTAGTATTCAAGTGGAAATAATATACATCTTGACTTCTAATGGGGACTCTGGGTGCTGCCACGTTGCACTAGTCAGTAGGATGATTAGTGGGAGAAAGTGTTACTTTGAAGCTCATTCCGCACTCTAAAGGGAAATTCTGGCATATGGTTGGTGGGAAATTTTAATTTGAGGATTGTGGGGTTTTTTTAAAGCTTTTTATTTTGTACTGGGGTATAGCCAATTAACAATGTTGTGAGAGTTTCAGGTGAGCAGCCAAGAGACTCAGCCATACATATAGATGTGTCCATTCTCCTCCAAACTCCCCTGCCATCCAAGCCGCCACAAAACACTGAACAGAGTTCCCTGTGCTACGCAGGAGGACCTTGGTGGTCCTGTTTTAAATATAGCAGTGCGTGTATGTCCGGCCCAAACTCCCTATCTCTGCCCTCCATTCTTTGAGGACTGTGGATATGATGGAAGCTGGGTTTCTCTGCTCTGTTCTCCCCGTTTCTTAGCACCTGTTTGGTCTCCATGGGTGCTTTCCTTCAATTCCTAGGAGCACTAAGAATCCAGGGCAGGTTGGAGCAGCTGGAGGACTTATAAATGATGGTGCTCTCGCAAGACCTGTGTGCTGAGGCCAATTTGATGTGCTGGCCTGGGTGCTAATGTCCAGGAGCCGGGAGCTGGAGGGGTCCCAGTGGAGCTGGGGGGTCCAGATGCAAGGTCTCCCATGCGGTAGGCTTGTTTGTAGAAGCCAATAGCCCCACCTCCCGCCCCCTACCTGCCTTTTCTGGGGGATGGGGTGAGCCATGAAAACAGGCAAATCCACAGTTTTCTTGTCTATACTTTTCTACCCTTAAAATTTCTGAAATAACCAGGCATTGCTTTGACACACAGAATCAAGTTATGTAAAAACTCCAATCCTTATGTTCCTATAGAACACAAATCTAAAACATAAGTACTTCTAATTTTACAGAAATCCATAAGGCCTTATGACTTTATTGAAACTTTCAAAAGATAACTACTAATTTCATTTGTTTTTTAGGGCATTGGCAAACTAAATTGTCTTTTCTTTAAAACTTTTCTTTTCCCCAAACTTCTGGGGAAGCTTTTGGGTTGAACCCAAATATTTTCTTTAATTCTTTTTTTTTCTAACTTTTAATATTTTAGAAAATTTTATTTTATACCAGAGTATAGCTGATTAACCAGTGTTGTGATAGTTTCAGGTGGACAGCAAAGGAACTCAGTCATACATATACATGTATCCATTCTTCCCCAGACTCCCCTCCCATCCAGGTTCTTTATTTCTTTATTGAGATATAATTTACATACCTGAACATTCATCCTTTTAAAGTGTACAATTCAGTAGGTTTAAATTTTTTAGCCATGCTTTCTGGCTTGAAGGATCTTAGTTTCCAGACCAGGATTGAACCTATACCCTCTGCAGTGAAACTGCAGAGTCCTAACCGCTGGACCAGCAGAGAAATCCTACTTCAGTGGTTTTTAGTACCTTTGTTCACAGAGTTGTGCAGCCATCACTGTCTAACTCTCTGTCTCTGTGGATTTGTCTATTCTGGATATTTCATACAAATGGAATCATACAACATACAGTGTTTTGTTTCTGGATTCTTTCCTTTGCAAACTGTTTTCAAGGTTCATCCACGTTGTATGCGAATCAGTACTTCATTCCTTTTCATGACTGACTAATAGTCCACTGTATGGACATACTTGTTTATCCTTCATTAGTTGAGGGACATTTGGGTTATTCCTACTTTTGGCTAGTGAATATTGCTCTTATGCATATTCACGTATAAACTTTTGTGTGGATATATGCAAGGAGACCCAACCAGTCCATTCTGAAGGAGATCAGCCCTGGGTGTTCTTTAGAAGGAATGATGCTAAAGCTGAAACTCCAGTACTTTGCCTACCTCATGGGAAGAGTTGACTCATTGGAAAAGACCCTGATGCTGGGAGGGATTGGGGGCAGGAGGAGAACGGGATGACAGAGGATGAGATGGCTGTATGGCATCACGGACTCGATGGACGTGAGTCTGAGTGAACTCCAGGAGTTGGTGATGGACAGGGAGGCCTGGCCTGCTGCGATTCATGGGGTCGCAAAGAGTTGGACATGACTGAGCGACTGAACTGAACTGATGTTTTACTTTATTTTGGGTATACAACTAGGATCAGAATTGCTAGGCCATAAGATAACCCTATGCTTAACTTTTTGAGGCATTACGACTTTTGCACAGCTGCTGCACCATTTTACATTCCCACCACCAACGTATGAGGACTGCAGCTTCTCTGCACCCTTGGCAACCCTTGTTGTTGTTCATCTTTTTGAATGTAGCCAGCCGAGTGGGTGTAAAGTGGTATCTTTTTGCGGTTTTCATTTGCATTTCCCTGATGACTAACGATCTTGAACATCTATTTATGTTTTTATTGGCCATTTGTATATCTTCTTTGGAGGAATGTCTGTTTACAGCCTTTGCCCATTTTTAAATGTTGTTGTTCAGTCACTCAGTTGTGTCCGACTCTTTGTGACCTCATGGATTGCAGCACGCCAGGCTTCCCTGTCCATCACCAACTCCCGGAGCTTGCTCAAATTCATGACCACTGAGTCGGTGATGCCATCCAACCATCTCATCCTCTGTCGTCCCCTTCTCCTCCCGCCTTCAACCTTTCCCAGCATCAGGGTCTTTTCTAATGAGTTGGCTCTTCCCATCAGGTGACCAAAGCTTCAGCTTCAACATCAGTCCTTCCAATTAATATTCAGGACTGATTTCTATTAGGATTGACTGGTTTGATCTCCTTGAAATCCAAGGGACTCTCAACAGTATTCTTTATTATTGTTGAGCTGTAGGAGTTTTCTATGTATTCTGTATACAAGTTCTTTATCAGACATATGATTTGAAAATAACTTCTTCTATTTTGCAGGCTGTCTTTTCACTTATTTTATTAGTGTCCTTTGAAGCACTAATTTTATTCCACTGCTTTGTTTATTTTAATTTTTATTGGAGTACAGTTGCTTTACAATGTTGTGTTAGTTTCTACTGTATAGCAAAGTGAACCAGCCATTTGTACACATATATCTATCCCCTCTTTTTTGGATTTCCTTCCCATTTAGGTTGCCACAGAGCATTGGGTAGAGTTTCCTGAAGCACTAAATTTTGATGAAGTCCATTTTATCTGTTTTTTCTTTCGTCACTTGTCAAAAGTCCACTCTTGGTGTCATATCTAACCATTGCCTAATTGAAGATGACAGAATTATTCATATATATTTTTTAAGAATTCCATAAGATTATGCAAATCTTACATTTAGGTATTTGGTCAGCTTTGGTTTAATTTTGTATGTGATGTGAGGGAGGTATCCAGCTCCACTCTTTCGCATGTAGATATCCAGTTGTTATATCATTATTTATTGAAAAGACTATGTTTTTCCCTTTGAATTGTGTTGATACTCTTGTTAAAAATCAGTTGATCCTATGTGTATGGGTTTGTTTCTGGACCCTCAGTTCTGTTCCAGGGATTTCTATGTCTATCTTTATTTCCTGTACCACACAGTCTTGATAACTATAGCTTTATACTAAGTTTTTCAATCAGAAAGTGTAAGTCCTTCATCTTTGTTCTCTGCATAATTATATTGGCTATTCTGAGCTCCATGCATTTTCAGATAAATTTTAGGTTCAGTTTGTCAACTTCTGTCACAAAGACAATTGAGTTTTTCATCAAGATCTGTGTGTCAGTTTGGGAAGTTTTGCCATCTGAGCAACACCAAGTCTTCCTTCCAATTCACAAACATGAAATGTCCTTCAGTTTATTTATGTCTCTTAATTTCTTTCACCTATGTTTTGTGGTTTCCAGTGTGTGACTCTTGCACTCTTTTATTGAATTTCTTTCTTTATTTAAAAAACGTATCTATTTATTTGTCTGTACCAGGTCTTAATATCAGCATGTGGGATCTTCCCTGGGGCATGTCAGATCCTTTTTTTCAATTGCGACATGTGGGATCTAGCTCCCTGACCATGGGTAGAACCCAGGCCACTTGGGAGTGGAGAGTCTTAGCCACTGGACCACCAGGGAGTCCCTGCCAAGTTTACTTCTAAGCATTCCTTTTGATGCTATTCTAAGTAGCATTGTTCTCTTAATTTTATTTTCAGCTTGTTCCTTGCTAGGGTATAAAAATACCCTTGATTTTTGTCTATCGATTTTGCTTTCTATACTTATTTGTTCCCATAAGGTTTTGTGTGTGTATCTGTGTGAGGAGTTCTGTATACAAAATCATAGCATTTGCAAATGGAAATAGTTTTATTTCTTCCTTTCCAATCTGAATGCCTTATAAATTCTCTCTGTTGCATCACTGCCCTGGCTAGAACTTTCAGTACAATATTGAAAAGAAGTGGTGAGAGGGTGCATCCTAGTTTTGTTTCTGATCTTAGAGGAAAACTTATCAATCTTTCACCACTAAGTATTATGTAAGCTGTGAGAATATTTTCCTTTTTCATCAAATGAGCCCTTGATTTTTTTTTTTTGTAAACATAATTTTCCCATTACCTGGAACTGTTTCTGCTTCATACTTGAGAATCTGTATCTGCTTTGGATAAATCTTCTCCCCCTGTCCCCAGCTCCCCCTGGGGCACCAGTGGTGGCTCACTGCCACTCTACCTTCTTATTACTAGCCTCTTTGGGATTTGAGACTCCACCTCATTTGGCAGGACTTTCTTTAAGGTCTCCTGGAACCTGGACGCCCAGAGTTAGACATGCAGGGTATGCAGCTTTGTGGCCTTTTGAGAGGATAAGGTCAGTGGTTTGGAGACAAGAAGTGGATTCCTTTAAAAAAAAGTGTTGGAAGAAGGATTGTTTGCGCTATAACCTCTGTTAGGCAAGTAATTGGGGACAAACAGGCTGTGGGCTGAGTCACAGCTTGGAGTTCTGGGAATGTTGAAAAAAGTGTTTTCGTGTTCCCCAAGATGCATTTCAAGGAGCACATTCCTAAGCTGTTTTGAAGACTAGGTATTAAGGTTATGTACTTGAAAAGGGCTGCATGTACTTCACTTAGAGATTTATTATGCACATAAATTACTCAGCATTCAGTCTAAGGTGATGGGTCAGAAAGTCCCAAATATAGTGACTTAAACAAGATGAGAGTTTCTCTTTCACTAGCAGCCCAGAGGTGAGCAGTACAAGGCTGGGTGAGTGGCTCTCTGGTTCAAAGTGGCTGCTCCTGCTCCTGACATCACATTTCATTCCAGCCAGCACAAAGGAGAAAGAGCAAGTCAAGACAGGCTTATTTCTTTCAGTGACGTGACTAGAAGGGACACAAATTACTTCTGCTTACACTTGCTAGTCCAGATCTTAGTCAGATAGCCATTCCCAGCTGCAACAGAGGCTGGGAGAAAAAAGTCTCTTGCTGGGCAGATGAGGGTTCAACTAAAATTTGAGGGTTCTGGAGTTCCCTGGCAGTCTATTTAGGACTCCACACTCTCACTTCTGAGGGCCTGGGTTCAATCCCTGTTCGGGGAACTAAGATCCCACAAGCCAGCCACAAGTCATGGCCTAAAAAATAAAGCTTAAAAAAATAATAAAAATAAAATTTGTGGGTTCTGTTATTAAAGAAAGAGAGAATGGGTATTGGAGGATAACTAGTCATTTCTGCCACAGAAAGTCAAAGACTTTGAGAAATCCTGCAGCCAAAAGACTCTTTGTGTGTGTGAAAAAGCTACCAACAATCCACAGCCATAATCCATGTGCGTTCTTTGGAACGAGCCTTGGGAAATGCCATTGTAGGGAATCTCACTCCACGGGGTTCTATTGAACTCCACTTCCTCCAGGACCTGCATGCCTACAGCATGGCCTTTGCAAACTGCTTGACTGTTCCATGGAGAGTGTCAGCCAGGGGACTTTTCTGGAACAGAGTAAGACCAGATTCTGAGGATGCAGAGCTGGTAGAATGTGACTAGTATGTTGCTGGGTTTGGGAATTTTCTGTCCTAACTTCTGCGAGGGATCACTAAAGCAAAACAAAATGCATGACACATGCCCAAAGTGAGAGGATCCAGTACCAGCTCACACGTCCAGACACCAGCCAGCCTCCGGGGCGGGACGGGGGAGCCAATGATCCGTCTCCTTGAGGAATTATGGCTCCGGCGGGCTGTATCGGCACCTATGCCCCGAGTGTGAGGAGGGACGTCTGAGCTGAGGGGCAGTAGGTGGTGATGGGTGGTCTGCTGACAATCAGTGGAGTGGGGACCCTGAGGATAGAATGTGCAGAAACCTCCTCTGGGATGGGCTGGAGAAAGGGGGAGAAAGTACGGGCTTTCAAACTAGACCATCTTAAGATCCCACCTAGCCATCTTGTATCCGGCTGATCTCCGGCACAGACGTTTTATTTCCTCACTTATAAAATCAGGATGTGAGTCCTTATTTTCTGGGTCACTGTGAAGACCAAATAGAGATGATGTAAAGCCTCTTCCTCCTCCTCGTAACACAAGGACATTGGGTTCCTGTACCCAAGTCAAAATCAAGAATCACGGTGACTCAGATGGTAAAGATGGAGAAGGAAATGGCAACCCACTCCAGTATCCTTGCCTGGAGAATTCCATGGACTGGGGAGGCTGGTGGGCCCCAGTCCATGGGGTCACAAAGAGTCGGACAGACTGACACCGTGTCTGGTGAGCCCAGAGGGGCAGGGAGAGAGCACCAAACGAAGGGCTGGGAGGGGGCCTAAGCCTCATCCCTTTTGGTGGTGGGCTCCTGGCCCCTCTTTGGGGCTGGCTTCCTCCAGGTTAAACCCAGGCAGGGGACTGACGTTCGTGAGGCTCTTCAGCCCCTATAGTTGAGTGGGCTCTGGTCCCGACCTTAGACTCACAGCTCTTCTCTGAAAAGCAGATGGGGTATTTTTGGCTTCTCGGTATGTGTTTCTTCCACACCCTTCTCCAAAATGTTTTCCTGTGCTAATTTATTTGGCTAAGGAGGTTTGTGGTGAGAGACACCAAACAGGAAATAGCTGTCATAGCTGCTGTCTGCAACGTTTGTTTTTTTAAGGCTTTCTCCTGTCTAGCTCACCTTCTCTGTGTCGCTCAGTATTGATTGAAGGGCAGGGTAAGTGGAAGGGGAAAGGGAAACACATTTTTAGAAGGGAACATTCTCCTTCTAGTTCAAAGTTTACTGAAGGGTAAGGATTGTTATGCACTATGGCAGGATTAGGTGGCTCCTTTCCGCCACAGGGCCTTTGCACATGCAACTCCGTCTGCTGGAATGCCTGCTCTTCTGGTTTTTGGTTAGTTCTGCTTCTTTGGGATCAGCTCGATCACCACTTGCTCAGAAGGCCTTCCGGGCCCCCAGTCTAGGTTGGCCCTTGGTGCTTATCTCATAGTGCCCTCCTAGAGTGCACTCATCTTGGTTTACAATGACATGTTCACTTGGGTGATTTATTTTTCATAGGTTTTTTTTCAGATTCATTTTTTTGGCCACCCAGGTAGGTTCCCTGACCAGGGATCGAACCCATGACCCTGCACTGGAAGCGTGGAGTCTTAACCACTGAACTGCCAAGAAAGTCCCTGGGTGATTTTTTTTTGGTTAATTTCTCTCCTCTCTCTTACAAGCAGGCCATAAGCCCCGTGAACGCAGGGACCATGCCTAGCTTGGCATGCCGTGTGCTCCAGAGCACAGCCTGGCGTCAGGCACACAGGGAGTGCCCAGATTGTTTCTGTTGACTGACTGAGTGAAACGTCTCACCTCTCACAGGCAGGCAGGCAGGCTGGGCATGACACAATGTCTGGGGTGCGTGTTCACCTAGTCCCCTCTGCTTGATCACTGGGCCACCGTCCTCTTGCAGGTCACTTCTGCCTTCCCTTCTCTAGGGCCTCGCTCTCATCCTCCCAAAGCATCTGAAACATTAACCCAAGGCCAAGCCTGGTGCTGGGGGCCCATTAGAATCCTTTCCCCAGCTCCTTATGGTTTATCGGGGGAGAAGAGATGTCTGAAGACAGAGAACTTTGAGGCAAGAAGGAATGACTCTCTAACGGGGGAACCTCAGCCACCGTGATTGGCAGTGAAGGGAAGAGGAGCACTTCCTAGCCCACTCCAGGAAGATAGATGTCTGCTGCTAGGCCGACTCTGATCCTGACACAATATTTACCTTTTCCTAGAGCTCGGATTGGAGTTGGTGATGGACAGGGAGGCTGGCGTGCTGCGATTCATGGGGTCGCAAAGAGTCGGACACGACTGAGTGACTGAACTGAACTGAACTGAACTGAACTGAGAGCTCGGCTTCTTAAGTCAGAGAAGTCTTCTGAACCCTGTTGCGGCCAGAACGTGGTGTCAGCACACCATGGGTGTGTGTGAACGTATATAGTGCATGTGAGCTTGTGTGCACACGCTTTTGGGTTTATGTGTGCTTGTGTATGCATATGTGTGTGTGTGTGTTTGAATTAAAAGGAAGGAGACAAAGACATAGGCTTCCCAGGTGACACTAGCGGTAAAGAGGCCGCCTGCCAATGCAGGAGACGCAGGTTCAATCCCTGGGTCAGGAAGATCCCCTGGAGAAGGGCCTGGAAACCCACTCCAGTGTTCTTGCCTGGAAAATCTCCATGGACAGAGGAGCCTGGTGGGCTACAGTCCATGGGCTTGCAAAGAGTTAGACACGACTGAAGTGACTTAGCACAAGCATGCACGCACAAAGACAGGAGTCCTGGTGTGGAAGACCCGGAGGAGGACACAGGGCCCGCAGAGGGTCTGAGGTTGAGTTATTAACAGCACGGTCTGTCTCCTGGGCAGGAGTGGCCCTTCCTCTGCTGGGCCTGTCTTTGCTTGTCAACGTTTCAAAACAAGATTACCTTTGTAATTGCATTTTCATGCGTCACGTGGAAAAGGCCCCTTCCCATGTGCTACCAGGAGGCGTGTGACCCTCTGTCCTGGGCTCAGGGCCAGAGCCTGTTCTGGGACCAGAAGTGTCACAGCCTGGCTTGGGAGTCTAAGCCAAAGGAAGCCCCAGCCAGCCAAGAACAGGTCTGGGAGGGCCAGGCCGGAGTGTGACCTCTCACTTATCAAGGGCGTCTAGGGGGCAAGGCGTGGGGAAGGGAGCGCCCTAGGCACCTGGCCTTGAGTGAGGAGCCTGCCCTTTTCAGGGTCGGGGAGCGTGGAGTATATTCTGGAGTGAGCTGCAGTAGCCACGGAAGAACTTGGGAAACAGGATAAATTAAGCAGTGAGGTTTCTGGTAGGTGAGCAGACTCAAAGGGAACGAAACTTAAAAGGACACACGTAAGCGTATGGCCGATTCATGTTGATGTATGGCAAAAACCATCACAATGTTGCAAAGTCATCATCCTCCAATTAAAATAATAATAATGAAAAAGAACATGGAGTTCAGATCATTCTGGAAGGAGGGTTGGCAGCACAGTCGCCTAAACAGAAGAGGGGCTGGCATCTGGCACCCTGACCCCGCGCCCTGGGTTGAAACACAAAACTTGCCTTCAGTCAAGCGGCCTTGTTTTAGACCCGAGAAAACTGATCCCGGGGCCAAAGCTTTAAGTGACCAAGCGTTGTATCTCAGACAATAAAAAGTTTCAGGAAGGTGAAATCAGAGACGAGAATGTCCTGGGATGGGGGTAGGCGGAACATGAGCTCCCCAAACCCAAAGTATAATTAACCATTGTAATCTCAAGTGATTGGGGACTGATGGAGAGATTGGCTGTGTCCAGAAGGACATTCACTTATCAATCGCTGGTGCGCAGATAAGAGAAGTTGCGTCAGGCCAGCAGGCAAGGGAGCTGGGGAGCTGCGGCGGAGGAAAACATTCAGTAGGGAGGTCACCTTGATCTGAGGAAGCCCATTGTACTTGGAGCCAGTCCCCAGAGAGGTTATGAAACAGAGTAGGGCCACCGCCCCCTGGGTCCTAGGGTACATGGCAAAATGACAGCTGGATCCTTTTCTGTTTTTTTTTTTAACTGAAATATAGTTATTCACAATGCTGGGTTAATTTTTGCTGTACAGCAAAGTGATGCAGTTATATATATGTGCATGTGTATATATATATGTATGTATGCATGTATACAGTCTTTAAAAATTCAGTGTGTGTGTTAATTGCTCAGTCCTGTCCAACTCTTTGTAACTCCATGGACTGTAGCCCACGAGGCTCCTCTGTCCATGGAATTCTCCAGGCAAGAAAACTGGATTGGGGAGCCATTCCCTTCTCCAGAGGATCTCCCCGACCCAGGGATAGGAGCCAGTTCTCCTGCAAGGCACACTGTTTACTGTCTGAGCCCCCAGGGAGGTCGCCAGGGAAGCCCTGCATACATTATGACCGTGTGCACAGTAGGTACGCGCGTGCTTAGTCACTTTAGCCGTGTCCGACTCTTCGCGACCCTATAGTCTGTAGCCCACTGGGCTCCTCCGTCCATGGGAGTTTCCTGGCAAGAGTACAGGAGAGGGCTGTCATGCCCACCTCCAGGGGATCCTTCTGACCTGTGTCTCCTGCGTCTTCTGCCTTGTAAGCAGCTTCTTGGCCTCTGAGCCACCAGGGAGGTGCATACAGTAGGCACGCAGTGTGCTCTGCAGAAGGACCCTGTTGTTCATCCATTCTCTATATAATAGTTTGCGTCTGCTAATCCCGAACTCCCAGGTTCCCCCTCCTCCACCCCCTCGCCCCTTGACAGCCACATCTGGTCTCTGTGTCTGTGAGTCTCTTTCTGTTTCATAAAAGTTCATTTGCGTCATATTGTAGATTCCTCCAATTTTCAATCTCGCTTGAGAAAGGGGAAGAAACGGCTTCTTCTTGGCTGGCGGCTGGATGGTATTTTTAGACTGCACACGACTGTTTGTGATCTGAAAGACCACAGTGGTCAGTTTGCCTTCATGAGAATCCTGTCTTCTCAATCCCACCACCCCTGCAAGTCCAGGATTATTTTCAAGGTGTGTTAAGCCCCGTTTTTGAAGGCAAAGCTATCTCCACCCCTATCAGGAAGAGACAGAGAGGCGCTAGCATGTCTGAGAGGCTGGATGAGCACTTCCCCTGTCATTAAGACTGCACTCGGCAGTCACTACTCCCTCTCACTTAAGATGACCAGCATCTGGGCTTCTTTGCTCAGAGCCAAGATGCTTTTTTCCCTGAGTCTCTTACTGGCCTCACTGTCCAAGAGAGGCAGCTTCCTAGGTGGCTCAGTGGTAAAGAACACGCCCGCCAATGCAGGAGACACGGGAGATGTGGGTGGGCAAGATCCCCTGGAGAAGGGAATGGCAACCACTCCAGGATTCTTGCCTGAGAAATCCCATGAACAGGGGGTCTGGCAGGCCATAGTCCATGGGGTCACAAAGAGTCAGACAAGACTGAGCTCGCGCACACACACACACACACACACACACATCCCAGAGAGACACAGGAATCCTGGAGACGGTCTGAGGGGAGGTGGAGGGGTTGGGAAACACAACCCCTCAGTCAAAGGGCTGGGGTTCCATTGTCCTGCTTCCTCCAAAGACTAAATTGAGTGCGGCGCCTCTGTCCGTATGACCAGGAGATCTGGGCTACGCTAAACACAGTTAACAGGAGGTGAAAGTGCAGGAGCTTTGGAGTCTGCTTTCTCCTGAGGTCTTTACACTTTCAAAGGGCAGATTCTTGTTCGTCGGAAGGGTGTAGGGAAGACCCCCTGTGCAGGAGGAGGATGTGTCCGTGACCTCTGAAGGCTTCTCTGGCCTGGCCCGTGGCTGTCCCTCCCAGGCCTCGGTCCTCCCGGCGGCCTCCTGAGCTGGCCTACATCAGGGCACTGAGGCTCTGCACAGCTGGCCCGGCCCTGCCTGCGGTCCCCATCGCAGCTGCATGGCATCCGTGCCACGGAGTGCGGGGACTGTCACGCGAGCTGCACCCTTTCCAGGGACACACAATGGCCTCCGAGGTCACCCTGGGGTTTCTGAAGGCGAAGACATCCTGTTCTGGGATTTAAATAGACAAGTCCTGCATTTAAGGAGTGTGACATAATCTTCAAGAGGGGTGTTTATGTGAACCAGATACCGAGTGAATCTGGCCAGAACTTTTAAAGAGACTCTCTGAAAGGTCTTCTCATGGCAGGAAGTCAACACCAGTTATAACTGCACCACGGGTGAGGCGTCTGACAAAGGTACTCTCAGCACATTCTCGGGGCAGGTCCGTGATCCAGCATCATCATTGCCGGCCTGCAGACAGGGGACCGAGGAGAGCAGCCGAGATGGACCACTTCTAGGCGCACCTGGGTTAAGTGCATGTTCCTATCACACCAGCTGGTCCCCGGCAAAGATCTGGGTTTGTTGGCCTCCTGCCCTTTAAGGCTGAGCGTGGCTCCTTGGGACTGTGATTGGGAGATTTCAGAGACTTTGCCCCTTGTCAAAGAAACCCCGGGTTTCTTCCAGCTGGTGCCTAACAATCTCAGGACCAAGGTCAGTGTTGTCATGGGAACACATGGCTTCCAGAGAAGGAGCTGAGGAGTGAAGTTCCAGCCTCCCCTTGCTTCCCAGTCCAGGCCCAGGGAATATGTGGAAAAGAGGAACCAGGAATTACCAGGAGAAAGACATAGAACGAGTTTCTTTCTACAGGAGCCAGCAGTGCAGGCAGCCAGCCGGGCAGCTTCCCAGCTTGGTTCCCAGAACAGTCAAATTTATTTAGGGATGAAATTTGTGCTTAGTTGCTCTTTGCTACCCCACGGACTGAAGCCCTCCAGGCTCCTCTGTCCAGGGGACTTTCCAGGCAAGAATACTGGAGTAGGTTGCCATGCCTTCCTCCAGGGGATCTTCCCGACCCAGGGATTGAACCCGTGTCTCCTGAGGCTTCTGCATTGCAGGTGGATTCTTTACTGCTGAGCCTCTGGAGAAGCCCCAGAACATGGCATTGATAGCTCCCAATTTCTAAACCAGCTTGGGATAACAGGAATATACCTGAATTATGAGCTAGGGGAACTGATTCAAATCCTGGCTCTGCTACTTCCTGGTTGGATGATTTTGAGCAAGTTATTTAATCCATTCAAATTTGAGTTTCTGGCATAAAACACGTGTCCTAAATAAAGTGAGGCTTAGTCAGAGAAATACATGAGATCACATAGATGAAAACACGTGGAGGTTAGGGGAGGGATAAATTGGAGGTTTGGGATTAACAAATACACACTTCTATCTATAAAAGATAAACAACAAGGAATTACTGTATAGCACAAGGGACTATGTTCGATATCTTATAAAAATCTATGACAGAAAAGAATATGAAAAAGAATACACATACACACAAAAGAATGCACACAATATATATATTACATGTTATATATATAACTGAGTCACTTTGCTGTATACCTGAAACTAACGTAGCATGGTAAATCAACTGTGCTGTGCTGTGCTAAGTTGCTTCATTCACTAACGCTGGATTGTGTAGCCCACCAGGCTCCTTTGTCCATGGGATTCTCCAGGCAAGAATATGGAGTGGGTTGCCATGCCCTCTTCATGAATCAATTATACTTCAATTAAAAAAAGAAAACATTTATAAATAAGAAATACACGGTAAATAATTTTGTGCTATTAAAAGTATACATATTGAATAAATCCAGTTATTGTAGCAAGGCTAGGGTTTTGCTTTGCTTTCTGGTACAGTCTTAAAGACACACACACACACACACTGTCTCTCCTTCAGTCATTATCTAAGTCAAAATTCAGAACATTTTCAGCAGCCTAAGAGGCTCTCTCGGGGCCCTTCACAGTCATCAGCCCCCCAAAGGCAACTGTAGACTAGACTTCCCTGTTCTCCAGGCCTGGGATGGTGCCTGAAAAGTCTTGCTTGGTCCGTCACTGTAACGCCATCTCCCTCTCCCCGCCTTTATTCTGTGTGTCCACTGAGATTTCTCATCCAGGAAGTTACCCTCTGAGCTGAGGAATGCACAGCCGGACCCAGGGCCCCCAGACTGCGGCATCCTCCCAGACTGGAAGTCCTTCTAGAAAGGTCTGGCGGCTTCTCCGCAGCCCTCACCCTGGACACAGGGGCATCCCTCACTCAGTGCACGTCTGTGAACTCACCCGTCTGCCTCAGAGTCATTCTCTCTCATCAGCCTACGAGTTTCCTAAGAACATAGATGATTTTCCTGTTTAGTCCGTATCCCTTGGCCCCTGGTACAAAGTAGGTATTTGTGAAACCCAGCCGAGTTGTCGAGTTTGGTGTAGGGCAGGCATCAAATTTGGCAGATACTGAGTTTTCCTGCCTGTATCACTTTCGTGCTGAGGCAGTTGTGTCCAATTCTTGGTGACCCCATGGACTGTAGCCCGCCAGGCTCCTCTGTCCATGGGATTCTCAGACAGGAATACTGGAGTGGCTTGCCATTTCCTCCCGCAGGGGATCTTCCTGACCCAGGTATCAAACTCCAGACTCCTTCATTGGCAAGCAGATTCTTAATCACATAGCAATCCACACAACATCATTCTCTGCTATTCCAAGGATATGAAAGTAGCTTTCCAATGTGTACATAAAACTAATAAGTACTGTAAAAGAAAAATGACCAAGTTTCAACCACAGAGCCAGCATCCAGCATCACACAGGGCAAATGGTCAGGGATGAGAACTTTGGAAACTTGCTCCATGTTTTGGTGATGAAAAGACAGACAGAGTGGAGATGAATTTCGGGGCAGGAGCCACATGAGGGACTTAGCAGCCCCTGAAGTATAAGGAGCAGGGCTAGAAGCTGGTCTGGTACTTTTCAGGCTCTGGGTGTGTTTGTTTGTTTCTTGGCTGCGGAATCTTAGTTCCCCAACCAGGGATGGGACCCAGGCCCATGGTAGTGAAAGCGCTGAGTCCTAATCACTGAAAGTGAAGTGAAAGTAGTATTCGTTCAGTTGTGTCTGACTTTTTATGACCCCATGGACTGTCCTGCCAGGCTCCTCTGTCCATGGGATTCTCCAGGCAAGAATACTGGAGTGGGTTGCCATTTTCTTCTCCAGGGGATCTTCCTGACCCAGGGATTGAACCTGGGTCCCCTGCATTGGAAGCAGACTCTTTATCACCTGGACCAGGGAATTCCCTCTGTGCATGTTTTGCTGGCATAACATAGAAGATATGGTTTCACAGGGCAAGCTGAAAAGCTGGTTCTGTGCTTTCTCCATTTATTTATTTATTTATTTTTCTGGTCTTTCGACCCAGTGCGACTCACCTGGGGTGGGTTAATTCCGGGGCCTTAGTTCAGCTACTTGCCTCGTTCCACTGGGAGGACCAGGCTCTACGCTGCATCCTTCATCCTCTTCCATCCACTGCTGACATAATCACCAGCATCATTTTCCACCATGTCATCATCATCTGCTTGAAACCATTTCATGCTTTCTTTATTGTCTTAAAGATGATAGATTAAAAAAAAAAATCTGTGAGAGGTAGAATTCACGTACTCCAGAGGCCACCCTTTTAAAAAGTATAATTCTGCTTTCTTTAGTATATTCACAGGGGTGTGCAACGCTCCCCACCATCTATTTCCAGAACACTGCCATCTCCCCAGGAAGAAATCCTGTACCCACTATTCCTCACTCTCCATTCCCTTTTCCTTCCGGTCTCTGTCAGCCACTCATCTACATCTGTCACTTTGGATTTGTTTATTTTGCATATTTCATACGAATGGACTGACACCATATGTGGTCTTCTGTGTCTGCTTTCCTTCACTTGGCATAACGTTTTCAAGGTTCATTCAAGTTGTAGTACAAGTCAATACTTCTTTTTATGGCCGAGGACTATTTCACTGTATTGATTTACCACCCTTCATTTATTGGTAGACATTTTCGTTGTCTCTACTTTTTGGCTGTTATGAACATTTTGTGCGGACATAACTTTTTTTTTTCCTTTTTGTTCTCTCTCTCTTTTTTTGGTGTATATACCTAGAAGTAGAATTTCTGGGTTGTGTGGTGTGTGTTCTCAGTTGCGTCTGACTCTTTTTGACCCCATGGACTGTAGCCCGCCAGGCTTCCTCTCCATGGGATTTTCCAGGCGAGAATACTGGAGTGGGTTGCCATTTCCTACTCCACGGGATCTTCCTGACCCAGGGATCGAACCTGCGTCTCTTGCACTGGCAGGCAGATTCTTTACCACTGTGCCACCTGGCAGTTGGGTCGTGTGGTACTTAAGGACATATCTCAATTCCATAGCCTGAGGCCAGGGCCCTGCCCATTCTGGACCCTTCAGCCAGGCTCCTACCACGCCCTGGCCCAGACCACACCCTTCTCTTGCCTGAGCAGGCAAATGCAGCTCTCCGAACACACCGTGCCCTGACACATCCTGCCTTTCACATTCCATCTGCCGTTTGGCATGGCCTTTCTCTGACCTCTGCACCTGGGTGACTCCTCCGAGTTTCACTTTGGGCATCACCACCAGCTGAGGATTCTGCAATGAACAGAAACAAATCCTTGCTCTCAGGGTGCTCATGTGGGAGTGGGGGAAAGAGGCAAGAAATTTAAGCGATGTATGACACACATACACCTAGCTAGCTTATGCTTAGGGAATTGATGCAGGAAAGAGGACCCCAGGTTCCTGCCTTCCTGGTACCCAGGAGTGGCCACAGGATTAATTCTTGCCAGCGGACTGTGAGTAGGCGGAATCTGTTGGTTCTGGGATGGGGCTTCTAAGAAGTGGATGGCTTTTCTCCAGGTGGCCCAGTGGTAAAGAATCCGCCTGCCAGTGCAGGAGACACAGGGGACACAGCTTCAATCCCTGGGTCAGGAAGATCCCCTGGAGAAGGAAATGGCAATCCACTCCAGTATTCTTGCCTGGGAAGAGGAGCCTGGTGGGCTACAGTCCATGGGGTCACAAAAGGGTTAGACACGACTGAGCAGGCATGGGTTTTCTCCACGCTCTTTCCCTTCTGCAGTCAGGGTTCAGGACACTTTGAGGCCATTAGGGATGATGGGTCCCCAAGAAGGAAAGAGCCTGGGTGCCTTGATCACCACGTGAAAAGAAGCCATAGGCTGATCAGGAATGTCACACTAGGCTAAAACAGGATTGACAAATCCACTTCTGTTGTTTTAGGCCCCTGAAATGGCCTCCTTTTTCTTACATGAAGCATTTACATATCTCAATTCACCCTCTTACTCCCAGTCACACAAGTGATCTTTCTCTGAATCCACCTTCAAACAATGTAGAGCAGGAGGTTTATAAACACCCACAAAGTTGCTTCATAGCAAGAACTCAAGCCTACTTTCATTCTTTCTCTGCTTTAAGTACCCACAACATCTGCCACAGTGTAAACACTCCACACATCTTTATTAAATTGAATCAAAGGTGCTAGGAAATATTTTAAATTTACTAACAGGAGGTTCATTTAGAAAATGAAGCTGTGGAGGGATAAATTAGGAGTTTGGGATTAACAGATACACACTAGTATATATAAAATAGATAAACAACAAGGACCTACTGTATGGTACAGGGAACTCTACTCAGTAATTGGTATTAACGGAACAGAATCTGAAAAGTATATATATGTATATCAACATATCTCAATAAGAGCATATATATATATATATATATATATACCACTTTGCCGTACATGTGAAAGCAAAAGTTGCTCAATCGTGTCTGACTCTTTGTGACCCCATGGACTATACAGTCCATGGAATTCTCTAGGCCAGAATACAGAGTGGGTAGCGTTTCTTCTCCAGGGGATCTTCCCAACCCAGGGATCAAACCCACGTCTCCTGCATTGCAGGTGGATTCTTTACCAGCTGAGACACCAGAGAAGCCCAATAACTTGGAAATCAACTATACTTCAATTTAAAAAAACCAGCCAAACAAAAAAACCTCCACAAAACAAACAAACTAACAAAAGTGAAGTTGTGATGACAACTAGTATCTTAATCAGCTGCATGAAAAGTTTGTTGATCTACCCAGTGATGCAAGAAGAAACAGCAGGTTTGTGCCACGTGGTGGAATCTAGCAGACACCAACAGGTGTTCCTGGCATGTTGCTGGGTGACCCTTGTTTCATGTTTAAGTTACTGGCCACAGACACCTGTGTTTTTGCAAGTATGGCTCAGACCACAAAAATTCCCACTAGAACGTTTGAGTACCCAGGAGTGGTTAACTCCAAACTGGCCTGAACACTGTCCTTTTTATCTCCATGGTGGGAACCAGTCTTCGAAGTTTTTTAAATACTGTAAACATGAGATTCATGATGCAGGGTTCTGCTCCTCAGAGTTCACCAAGGTTGACTCTCTTCCCACTGGAGGTTTGTGGTTTCCATATCAAGTTGTTGCAGCTGCAGTTGACTGAACGTGGACCATGTGGCAGGCACTGTTCTGAGCACTTTCATATCTTATCTCATCAGATCCACAGTAGTCCTATGAGATAGCCATTGTTATCAGCCCGTTCTACCCATGAGAAACCTGAAGTGAATCCAAAGTCAGTCAGTCATGTCCAACTCTTTGTGACCCCAAGGACTGTAGCCCTCCAGGCTCCTCTGTCCATGAATTCTCCAGGCAGGAATACTGGAGTGGGTAGCCGTTCCCTTCTCCAGGGGATCATCCCAACCCAGGGATCAAATCCAGGTCTCCTGCATTGCAGGTGGATTCTGGGAAGCCCTGGAGCCTGAGGGGTTAAGCAATTTGCCTAAGGTCACGTGGTAGGTAAGAAGAGGAGACAGGTGTCTGTTCAAGTCTATCTGAACCTAAAGTCAAGTCCTCTCAACAACTGTATTTCAGAGCAGAAGGTAGAACTGCTGACTTTCGTGAACAACTCCAGTATAATGTGGGAATGCAAATTATTACTGTCCTTGCTTGTAGTCTGTTAACAGCCCATTGACTAAAACAAGTCACATGGCAAGCACAAAGTCAAGGACAAATTAATTCTTCCCCTTTTGTGGAAAGAACTGCTGAATCACAGAAAAGGGTGTGAATACAGGGACAAGAGAAGAATGAGTCAATGAATCAATCTACTACAACCAGGAAAGAGAGAAAAGCAGGGAAAATGCAAACAGGAAAGGTGGAAATTATTTACAAAGAGTAAATTTCTTCCATCAAAATCAAATCAAGGACAGCTCCTGTTCCTAGTTATTAACACTTTCTCAGCACCTCTGTGGAAACCGAACCCCCAAAGCTCCAGTATTCTGTCCTTGAGAGCTATCTCTGGCCCCAAAGCTCTGAGTTGAACTGATTTGGGCCTTTGCTGGAGATTCAGGTCAGCATTGGAAGTGGGCTTGAAAGGGAGGAGACAGGGAGAGGAGAGAAAGGGAGGAAGAGATTTTCGGGCTGTATTAAGCATATTCTAATGGCATTAAGAGGGCTTCCCTGGTGGCTCAGTGGTAAAGAATCTGTGTGTCAATGCAGGAGATGTGGCTTCTGGGTGGGGAAGATCCCCCGGAGAAGGAAATAGCAACCCACTTCAGTATTCTTGCCTGAGAAATCCCATGGATGAAGAGCCTGGCGGGCTTCAGTCCATGGGGTCACAAAAGAATCAGACTTGACTTAGCAATTAACAACAATGGCGTCAAGACAAGCTCCTTGTCCTGATGTAGATAAATGGTGGACCCCCTTGTGATAAGAGAATCCCCAAATCTCCCATGTGGAAGGAGCCTCATAGAAAAGAGGCAACCCACATCAGTGTTCTTGCTTGGGAAACCGATGGACAGAAGGAGCTTGATGGGCTACAGTCCATGGGGTTGCAAAGAGTTAGATAGGACTGAGCCACTAACACTTAAACACTTTCATAGGGAAGGTTGAAGAAATGGCCCCTGTACCTGTTTCCTCATCACCCTGAGGGGCTTTGGGTTGCAGGGCAGGCGGGTGACCTTGAGGCTGGCTTAGAGGGAGAGGCTTTCGTGTCTGGTGTTCCTGGGACAGAGAAAAGCCAAGGTGCGAATTTGTTCTCTAGAATGATGCCCATTAACCTGCTGACCCATCTAGACTGTACCTCTGGCTCCTGTCTCTCCTCTGGAAGAGCTGGGGATGAGAAATGCTCAAGGACTGAATATTGGAGCTTCAGGGGTTGTTGGGTTTCCACAGAGGTGTTGAGAAAGTATTAACAACTAGGAATGGGAGCTGTCCATGATTCGATTTTGATGGAAGAATTTACTCTTTGTAAATTAATTTCCACCTTTCCTGTTTGCACTTTCTCTGTTTTGCTCTCTTTCCTAGCTATAGTAGGTTGATTTATTGGCTCATTCTCTCCTTGTCCCTGTATTCACATCCTTTCTCTGTGTGATTCAGCATTTTCTTCCACAAGAGGAGTAGAATTTATTTGTCCTTGACTTTGTGCTTGCCACGTGATTTGTTTCAGTCAATGGGCTATTAACAGACAACAAGCAAGGACTTGATGTGTACTTACCTGGTTGGACTTAATTTTTTTATGCATGTGCCATCATCACGAGAACATGCCAAACTAGCCCACTGGCCCAAGGAGGATAAGAGACAATTGGGGCAATTTTGGTCTCAACTTTCAAACTAGAGCTGCTGGGTCAAGCTTGGCCTGTATCACATTGGTTCCATCGAATACCCAAGTGCATGAGTGAAATGCCTGCTTATTACTCTTGTGTGCTACTGACCTTCTGGGGTTGTTTGCTATGCAGTGACAGCTGACTGATATGTGAGGAAAAGTTCCTTTTGAGGTATTTCATGGCTGAGTTAATTAATTAATTAATTTTAAAATTTATTTTTGGTTGCTGTGCACAGCAGCATGCAGGATCTTGGTTCCCCGATCAAATCCATGCCCCTTGCAATGGAAGCGCCGAGTCCTGACCACTGAATGGCCAGGGAATTTCATGAATTTACAAGAAAAAGAGTTTTATTTCTTTGGCTTGGAAGATTGATTTAAGAAAATATTGTTGCCTGTTCAGTAACCAAGTTGTGTCTGACTCTTTATGACCCCATGGACTGCAGCATGTCAGGCTTCCCTGTCCCTCTTCATCTCCCAGACTTTGCCAACATTTCTGTCCATTGAATCGGGTAGTATTGCTAGTATTTATGTCAGACAATGTTTGGTCTAGGTTCTCTTTTAGGAGTTTTATGGTATCATATCTTGTATTTATGTCTTTAAATCATTTTGAGTTTATTTTTGTATCTGGTGTGAGGGAGTATTCTAATTACTATATATGATATTGCTCCTTAGAAGAGAAGCTATGACCAACCTAGACAGAACATTAAAAAGCAGAGGCATTACTTTGCCAACAAAGGTCAGTCTAGTCAAGGCTATGGTTTTTCCAGTGGTCATGTATGGATGTGAGAGTTGGATTGTGAAGAAGGCTGAGCACCAAAGAATTGATGCTTTCTAATTGTGGTGCTGAAGAAGATTCTTGAGGGTCTCTTGGACTGCAAGGAGATCCAGCCAGTCCATCCTAAAGGAGATCAGTCCTGAATATTCATTGGAAGGACTGATACTGAAGCTGAAACTCCAATTCTTTGGCCACCTGATTTGAAAAACTGACTCACTGGAAAAGAGTCACAAAGACCTGGACACGACTGAGTGACTGAACTGATATATAAGGTAGATAAGCAACAAGGATTTGTTGTACAGCCCAGGGAACTATATTCAATATTTTGTAATAATCTATAAAGGAAAATAATTTGAAAAAATATATAACAGGATCACTTTGCTATACATGTGAAACTAACACAATATTGTAAATCAACTATATTTCAGTTTAAAAAAGAGAGTTTTATGAACCTTACTTAGGATATCTGCTGGAGTCTAAATGTTCCTGAGTCCTGAAGACTGTCTCCAAATTCTGGGAAGAGCTGGTTCAAATCTAGAAAAAAAGAGAAGTTAGGAGATGCTAATCAATCTAGAATAAGAATACCTTCAATACATAGTTCATTGTAAATGAATTACTCCATTTTCTCTTCAGGTTAAAGCTTTTGAGTTTGCCTCATCAACTCTGATGAGGTAAACTGAGGCTGCTTGGGAGGGAATGTTTGGCTGTGCCTCCAATTTGCACAGTGTGAGATGTGAGACCACGGGGACAAGTGACTAAAGAGAACCCCAGTATCTCAAATCTATCCTCCTGGTTTAAGGATGGACTATAATTTTAAGCATAGCATTTTTGTTTGGTTGATTATGATAAAAATACTCATTTTGAAAACTACAGAAAGCAATAATGAAGAAAATGAAAATCAGATATAACCTTACTATTACTCAAAGATAATTACAATGAACATTTTGGAGTTTTCCCAGTGACTTTTAAAAATGCATTTTATCCTGACTATTTTTAGTAGTAGCTATAAATTTATATCTTACGATTTGTTCATATTGTTAAAGACTCTTTGTCTTTCAGAGATGGTTATCCTGCTATTTTCGTGACCCCTCCCCTCATGTTAGTGATTTAATTGTTTCCAATTCTCCCCAAGTGTAAATAGTACTTCCATAAATATCATTGTGTGCATTTTTTTGTTCTCTTCTTAGAATATATTCCTAGAATGTAAAATAAATATTTTTAAGACTCAGGGAATCATTTCTTAAGTTAATTGTACCAATTTACACCCTTAGGAGATACGTGGAAGAGTTTCTATTTTACTCTTTCCTGATATCCCTTGAGGATACTTTAAACATATTTGCTATTAAAGTGAATTTTTTTGAAGATGGCATTTCATCTTTATTTGCATTTCTTTGAAGTTGGTGTCTCTCCTCCATACCTGCTTGAGGTTGCCGAAGGGGCTGAGGAAACACACTTTCCCCCACCAGCTGGTTTCACTTAACGCTGTATCTCATTTGGCCCTTGGTTTGCCCAGTAACCTGACTCCATCTGCCTCTCTCCTAAACTGCCTTTTCACACTTTCTCATCTTTCTTCCTCCTTTCTCCCTCCTTTCCCTCTGTCTGCTGATGACCTGGCTCTGGGTTTCACTGGGAAAGTGAATAGAGCTTCTACATGCTCCCTCCACCATCCTGCTTGAACTGGTGCCCGTTTCCTCTGCCCTCCTTGCTGTGATTAGACCAATATCTGGGATCAACCCCTCTGATATTCTAGATCTAGTCTTTTCTGGTCCACCTGAGCACTTCACACTGACAGCTCCTGCCTCGTTCCTACCTTGCTCCGATCAGCATACGCAAACCCACCCTCAGGTCTCCTGTCTCATTAACAAACACAACCAAACCCCAAACTTCCATTGGCTCCATATTTCACTCCAGCTCCTGCATCCCTTTTCTCCGTTGGATCAAAAGTCCTCAAACTCCATTGGATCAAAAGTCCTCAAAAGATTTGTCTCACTCTCTGCCTCTGCTTCCTCTTCTCCCATTCTCTGCATATGTGTCTGTGTGCCCAGCTGTGTCCGACTCTGTATGACCCCATAGACTGTAGCCCTTCAGACTCCTCTGTCCATGGGATTCTCCAGGCAAGAATATTGGGGTGGGTTGGTTTCCTTCTCTAGGGGATCTTCCTGTTCCAGGGATCGAACCTGCATCCCCTGCTTGGCAGGCAGAGTCTTTACCACTGAGCCACCTGGGAAGCCCTGACCCCACTTAAACCAGTCTTCACTGCTCTGCCAAAATAGCCATGGTCAAGGTCGCCAATGACCCCCATGTTGCCAATGCATACTCTTGACCTTGGCAGCATTTGAAACAGTTGGTTGTTCCTGAAGGCTTATTTTATCTTGGCTTCTGGGACCTCATTGGTTCTCCTCCTACTTGTTGTTCT